>NC_041389.1:8803113-8827614 GCF_002162155.2 Triticum dicoccoides
GGAGATGCTCTTACTGGCAGTAACAGGTAGTACACGTCGCGCTTCGTTGGTTGCTCTGGAAGTGAGAGTTACTTTTTCTTAGCTTTTGAATCTGAGTTAAAAGCCCGTGCGTAGCTACGAGTTTCTACAACAGCTGCTTCTTTAGATTTGTAAGATCGTCCAATGCCCTGTTGTCACCTGGTAATAATTTTGTTATCTGCCCCTAAAAATAAGAACAGAATACTGTTTGCTCAAGTACAGATGTAACTGATGAACGGGAAGAAAGCGAGGCAATACAACCATATGCCCGTGAGCTTGAAAGAAAAAAGATTGAATGTTCCGTTACTTTGCTTTCCAGAAGAGATTCCGTATGCTTCTGCTTCACCTCTATCTTTGCCAGTTTTTCTGTGAGCTTAAATATATGCACAAGGGATGAAACAAAATATCTTCTAATGGAGGCCTGAGGTTTTGACAAATGCGTGAAAGAACATTGAAAGTGTAATTGTAAGAGAGGTGATATGGATTATCTTTTTCATTTTCTTCTTATACTTACAAATAATTGTCTTAAAGTACTCAGAGAAAGCTTTATAATTTTTTCCTTCATCTGCCTCTCATGTAAACAATTATTAGAAACTGTCGAGCAGATCTTTTTAATGATAGTGATAGTTGATTATTAGATGTTGATGCACGGATGGAGATTTCGTACATAATATTTCCTTTTTGGCAACTTTCAGAAAAGACATTATAAAATTGTTGACCATGTGCCCCTTTTTTTAACATCGAAATTACATGTGTGCCAAGATGGCATCTTCTATCTTTGGACTACATCACGAGTTCTAGGATATGACTTGGCTATGACAGTTTGACCATCAACTAATCAGGTCTATATTATACAATTTGACTACAAATTCTGTCAAAAATCTCTAAAGTATCCTGGAAGGCCAAACTTTCCTTCAAAAAGCAAACCATCTAAAATACTTACTGTAAGTGATATATGAACTCTTTTCCATACACACTCAAAATCTCAAATGTATATCCCGAAGACATTGACCTTTTTTGCATCTGAAATACGAGTAATGCTACACGTACAAAATGATACAGGCTTTTACATAAAAATGGGTTTTGATTGGAGATTAAGGGGGAGAAGGGACCCACCCCCATGAAAATTAGGGGGGAGAGGTTAGTTAGTTTGAAAAGATTCTAGTCAACGTGTAAAAGCATGTAAACCTTTGTATGTTTAGCATTATTGCTGAAATACCCATGACAACCTGTAGGGCAGTAAGCATAAGTAGAGAAAAGGTGTAACTGATATTCATAGCTAAATGATTGTCCTCATTGCAACAAGAAAAAAAATATTGCACATAACAATCCAAGCGAAGTAACAAGTTGACTTGACAATACTTATATGGGAGAAAGCCAGAGTAATAAATTAATGAATTGGCTCAACAAACTCCTCGAATATATTGCATGGGAGAAAGCCACAACTATCAAGCTCTCTACCCATGTACTTCATAGGATCATTTGTCACCCGGACACGAAACTTCTTCGCGTCCCTTGAGCGGTGCGCCTGCGTGGATACGTCTGTCAAGATATTTTCTAGGTCCATCTACTCTAAAAACATTCTACTTATTTATATAGATATTTAATGTTACCCTGTAAAATCTTACATATACAACCAAATAAATACATCAAGAGGCAATCAATAGTATTGGTTTTCTCCGACTTATGCTGAAATTCACTCTAAAAAGATAGTTTTAAGCACCCAATATAAATAATCTAAACAACTTGTACAACAAACTACATGTTAACGTTTATTATTAGAATTTCTTTTGTAATGATAAATATTGAATTGTACCTAAATATAAATCATCAATTTTTAGTTTATTAATGCTTCTAGTACCAAAAAGTAGAAGTTTATATAACATGTCAAATATTTAACAATAAAGATATATTAACGGTTACATGAATAGGAAGAGGTAGATATGTCTCCAACATATCTATAATTTATGAAGTATTCATGCTATTATATTATTCATCTAGGATGTTTTATATGCATTTATATGCTATTTTATATGATTTTTGGGACTAACCTATTAACCTAGAGCCCGGTGCCAGTTTCTGTTTTTTCCTTGTTTTTGAGTTTTACAGAAAAGGAATACCAAACGGAGTCCAATTGACGTGCCAATTTTTGACGAATTTTTATGGACCAAAAGAAGCCCCTGGAGTGCAAGAGTTGGGCCAGAAGAGTCCCGGGCTGCCCACGAGGGTGGGGGCCACGCCCATCCCCCTAGGGCGCGCCCCCTGCCTCGTGGACAGCCCGGAAACCCCCCTGACGTGAGACCTATGCCAAAAATTCCTATAAATATTGAAAACTCTAGAAAATAACAATAGATCGGGAGTTCCGCCACCGCAAGCCTCTGTAGCCACCAAAAACCAATCGAGACCGTGTTCTGGCACCCTGCCGGAGGGGGGATCCCTCATCGGTGGCCATCTTCATCATCCCGGTGCTCTTCATGACGAGGAGGGAGTAGTTCACCCTTGGGCTGAGGGTATGTACCAGTAACTATGTGTTTGATCTCTCTCTCTCTCTCTCGTGTTCTTGATTTGGCACGATCTTGATGTATCGTGAGCTTTGCTATTATAGTTGGATCTTATGATGTTTCTCCCCCTCTACTCTCTTGTAATGGATTGAGTTTTCCCTTTGAAGTTATCTTATCGAATTGAGTTTTTAAGGATTTGAGAACACTTGATGTATGTCTTGCCGTGCTTATCTGTGGTGACAATGGGATATTCATGTGATTCACTTGATGTATGTTTTGGTGATCAACTTGCGGGTTCAGTGACCTTGTGAACTTATGCATAGGGGTTGGCACACATTTTCGTCTTGACTCTCCGGTAGAAACTTTAAGACACTCTTTGAAGTACTTTGTGTTGGTTGAATAGATGAATATGAGATTGTGTGATGCATATCGTATAATCTTGCCCACAGATACTTGAGGTGACAATGGAGTATCTAGGTGACATTAGGGTTTTGATTGATTTGTGTCTTAAGGTGTTATTCTAGTGCGAACTCTATGATAGATCAAACGGAAAGAATAGCTTCATGTTATTTTACTACGGACTCTTGAATAGATAGATCAAAAAGGATAACTTTGAGGTGGTTTCGTACCCTACCATAATCTCTTTATTTGTTCTCTGCTATTAGTAACTTTGGAGTGACTCTTTGTTGCATGTTGAGGGATATTTATATGATCCAATTATGTTATTATTGTTGAGAGAACTTGCACTAGTGAAAGTATGAACCTTAGGCCTTGTTTTCTAGCATTGCAATATCGTTTACGCTCACTTTTATCACTTGTTACCTTGCTGTTTTTATAATTTCAGATTACAAATACTCATATCTACCATCCATATTGCACTTGTATCACCATCTCTTCGCCGAACTAGTGCACCTATACAATCTACCATTGTATTGGGTGTGTTGGGAACACAAGAGACTCTTTGTTATTTGGTTGCAGGGTTATTTGAGAGAGACCATCTTCATCCTACGCCTCCCACGGATTGATAAACCTTAGGTCATCCACTTGAGGGAAATTTGCTACTGTCCTACAAACCTCTGCACTTGGAGGCCCAACAACGTCTACAAGAAGAAGGTTGTGTAGTAGACATCAGAGGTGAAAATGTTTGTCATAAATACATAGATGAGTAAATATCTAGCTCGCTATTGTGCCGGTAAAATGGTTGTGACAAAAACATAGTTATGAAATATTTCTTAATGTGTTTAAGGTTAATGTTGAGAACATCGATATGGTCATCAGCAAAAACAGGTTGCTCCCAAATGCTTTTTTGCTTTCATATAAAACTCCTCATTATTCAACCAACTTAGCTCAAATCTGAACTCATGTTGGTGAAGAGGGCCTATTTTCTCAGAACCCAAGGACAGGAGCGAGGGATTATGATCCGAAACGCCCCTCACCAATTTACGGACTGTAACTAAAGGAACCTCATGTGGATTCTATCCAATTTTTCCAGCGTAGGATGTTTTTTCTTATTAGTCCATGTGTATTTACTCCCTCCATATGGATTTCTCTCAGATTCAAAGTTTGGATAACATAATTGAATTTATCCATGTAATGGGAATGGACTAGATTTTTGTTTTCCCCCTGCTATATCGGAGAATATTAAAGTTCCCACCCAATATATATGGGACATGAAGTTGAGCACAAACAAAAACTAGTTCTGCAAGGAATTGGTCTTTTCTATCATCTTGGGCTGCTCCATAGACAACTATGAGAGCCCAGACACACTTATGATTCACATCGTATAAATTGACTTGTAAAAGGAAATTACCAACCACCCAAGAGAAAATCTCCAGGGTTTCTTTTTTTACACCACACAGGATACCACCTGATTAATTTCCCAACAGATGGAACCCAGATCCAGGACAACTATGAGAGCCCAGACACATTTATGATTCACATCGTATAGATTGACTTGTAAAAGGAAATTACCAACCACCCAAGAGAAAATCTCTAGGGTTTCTTTTTTTACACCACACAGGATACCACCTGATTTCCCAACAAATGGAACCTAGTTCCAGGCAAATCTATTGAAGGGATCAATTTTTCTTACAAACTTGGGAGGAAAATTCTTTTTCATAGTTTCTTGAAGGCCTATAAAATCCAAGGAACGATCTTCAATTAGATCTGAGAAGCAGGTAGTCATTCCTTTCTTACCTGCTCCCCTAAAATTCCAGAACGGGCCATTCATTTGATCACATTATTTTCCTCCTCCTAGTAACCCTACTAGGAGGCAAAGTAGGGTTACCTTTACTTCATTCAAGGAAACATTACTTTTCTGACTTTTAGTCACAGGTTTGGAGATAACAACATTAATTTTCTTCTCCTTCTTTTTTCTTGATTTAACAACAGTAAACTTCTCTTTCTCTAAGTCATTTTCATCACCCCAATTCATGTTTAAAGGAGTCTGATTCCCTTTTGCATTGGTTAGTAACATAGGTTTCTCTGTTAGATCAGGATGTTCATTCTTATCTTCTAGGGATTCCATATTTCGAAACTTCTCAAGTTCCCTAAGAACATCAATGCTAGTGAAATCAGAATTTGGTATGTTAACTCCCATTTTAACAACTGTAAGAATTAACACATGATTAGATAATAGAGCATCAAAACAATTGGGGCTATTGGATACATCTTCCACTTCTTTGCAGCCGCAGCTTTATCGTCGGCTCTTTCCATTTACTCTACACATTACGCAAGTTAAAGCACAAGTTTTCTTCAGTGACCAGAGGGGGAGTAGGGATCACCTCAACTCCCACAGCTTCCCTTACGAGATTCAACTATGTACTCTCTAGTACCAATCAGAGCAGATTCATTGTGCTTGATCACCTCCATCACCTATGGAGAGGATCTCACAACATCAGAGTATGACTTCCTTTCACTATTCCTATTTAAGCATTGTGCAGATTTTTCCTTATTAGCGAGCACACTTACTTTTTATTCATACAATCTCTGCTCTTAAGCCATGGAATCAATCAAAAGAGTAGTGTGGAGTGAGCCATCTGACTCCACACTTTCCTGCAACTCCCGAATATTGTCTTGCTTCTCTTCCTGGGGAATAGAAGGAGATTTCCCCCCAAGCCCAGCAGAGAAGCTTCCCACATTAGCTCCAGGAGCCGCCTACGGCGTCACTTTTTTGGTTGTGCTCTTATCAGAATTCTGCGAGGCTTTAACATTATTTTTCCCTATCAGGGCCCCTCACCAGCACCTGATCAACTTCATAGAAGAAATCATAGAAATGTCCACCAAGGACAATCTCAGCAATGATAGGAATCTCATCCACATTTCTACACCCATTTTAACATGGGCAGAACTAGGACGATGCAACATAGCAACATCAATCTCTAAAGGAACACCAACCAAAAAAGTAACATACACAAGGATTCTTTCACTCCTCTTATTCGAAGGAACATTACTCACTTTAACCCAAGCAACTTCCATATCACCCCTTTCGATCCCACAACAGGTGACCACTGTGTAGCATGGATCACTGCACCACTTATTTTAAAGTGTGACCTTTCCCACATAGCAGATTTGGGTTACAACTCTAGGGTTAGGAAATCACACCTGGAAAATCCCAGGGCCAATCGCATGCACAAAGCAACGCCAGGCCTTGGCCAGGTAATCACTAAGATCTAGTTCCATTTGGCGTGTGGAGGTCTCCCCCTCAATGATAGTAACCACTATACTATTGGATCTCCCCTTCATCTGGTTAGCGGTGCAAGAATCATGGATATAATAGAAACCCTGCCCCTTGAATTGAAAGGCACACATTGGAGCAATGCATTCCCAAGGAAGAAATTGAACACAGACATAGGCTAAATGCCCTAATTTGTTGCATCATTCACATAAGGCTCATGTGCATCGAGCAGGAGGGGGCTCAGGCGACTTGCAGATAGGGCACGGGTCGAGGTTTTTGGAAGGAGGCATCTGAGTATTGATTTGTTTCCCATAGGGACGATGTTGAGGTGGCGGAGCTTACTGGCCAGCGCCGACGCCCCCCGAGTCCGACGACGCTTGGCTCTTCAGCACCCAAACTCCTCCATCCTGGATCTCGTGTTTCTGCACTGCCGCCTCATCCCAGCAAGAGGTGTCGCCCGACACCGAGGCAACATTGGACGAGGTGGAGTTGGTGCGGTCGCTGTCATCACCACCCTTCCACGAGAACTTGCTCCGATCTCCTCCGCGACCGTTGCCACGGCTAGGATTCCGGCCCATCCCACGCCCCGTACGGCCAAACGACGGGAGGTGTGTACGAAGGGCGGGGACGTAGTCAACGCGAACTGATGACTCGCGCTTACTAGGCATTCATATGTTCATGTAGTACTAACCTGATAATCTACCAGGACAAAATCAAGTTCATTAATTGACCGCATCAAAACACGAGTTTTTGAATTCTCAGATCCTTGCAAATCGCACCGTTGTTTTGCACTTACAAGATTGCCTAGGTATACTCTTCAGAAGTGCCTAGGTCTGTTGCTGTTCGAGGTAGCGCCGTGTATGCCGTTAATGGTCTTGGCCTCTAGGTGGGCTTGGCTCTAATGCGCCGGCTAGCAGTTTGCCAATGTGGGTTTGCTTCCTTCCTGCCTACCAGTCTAACGGTATCATGGATAAAGATAGATGGCCCATGCTGGGTTCATTTCAACGACAGACATTGCCCCTTCGCGGCGGCCGACTATGTTTGGTCTCTACGACGGCAAAGGAGCGGTTAAAACTGGTCCATGCCGACTCGTAAAGGTGCGCTATTCGCTACCATTGATAAGGCCGTCGTTGTTGTTTGGCCTGCCCTGGTTAGGGCCGCCAGGCTCGGCACAGGGTGCGAGTCTTGCGTTTGGAGGCTTCCCGGTACGCTGCATCCCATCGACGGAGTACCATGGTAGATGTACTGTCACAACCTAGCTAGTCATGCATTAGAGTGTTGCATCATGTTTACTCTTTCATCAGAAACTTGAAATGGGGATGACAGAACCCCCAGTTCCCTCTGAAACCAACTAGGGTTACTAAAATAATTTTTCAATGAACCTGAAATGCCCTTCTAAAATGCCCATCATTTTTGTCTTGGTTCAGAACCTCAGCCAAAAATGGTGCACATTTTCCCAGGCCATCCTAGGGTTTTTGAATTAAATCATAAATATTTGAATTTGGGCATTTAAAATAATATAAAATATTTAAATGCTCAAATATCTCCAAACTAAAATGTTTCATGTTGGAAATAATCCAACTATGGGCCAGGAATAGTTTGGTGATTTTTGAACTTGCCTAGGTATTTTATTTAATTCAACAAAGTTGCAGATATATTAAATAAAACAGAAACAGAAATATAACAGGAGGAGCTTACCTGGGCTCCTCCACTGTGCGGCCCAGCCAGGTGGCCGGCCCAGCCAGCAGCGGCCCAGCCCACCACTGCAGCTCTCCGTCGTCTTCCTCCCCTCGCCCCAAAGCTGCTGCGTGCTCGCGCGCGCACGGCCGCGCGGCCACCTCCTGCTTGCCGACGCGCTCCTGGCCGCGTGGACGACTCCCGCAGGTCGTCCCGATCCCCCCTGCTCTCTCTCACTCTCCCCCGGCTCTCCCCTCCTCTCCCTCGCTCTCTCTCTCACTCGGCCGAACACCACCGTCACCGCCGTTCGCCATAGCAGCCATCTCCGGCCACCCCTCGCTCCCCCGACTAGCTCAGGAGCTCCGCCTCGACTCCCTCTTCCTCCCCACCGCTCCACAGCTCCCCGGAAGCCCTGCATCGCCGCCACGTCGCCGTTCCCCTCTTCGGGCTCCGACCATCGTCGCCGTCGAATTCGCCGTCTCCAGCGCGTCCCCGAGCCCGCTTCGACGCCCACTGCAACCGCGGTGAGCTACGCCACCGTTTCCCCCTCTCCTTCCCCTCGTTCCCTCACCGTAGCCACCTCCCCACCACGGCCGAACCTCCGCCGTCGCCGAGCTCGCCGTCGACGCAGCTCCGGTGACCATTTGGTCACCCCAGCGAGTCCAACGAGTTCGCAAGACCCCGTAGAGCATCCCTAGCGCCTCGCTTTGCTCGACTTCGAGCCCCAGCACCGTTCCCGTGCACGACCGAACCCCGGCGGCCGCAGCCGAGCTCGCCGCCGTCGACTCCGGCCACCCCGACCCCAACGGGCTCCGCCAAGAGCTGCGGGTTGGCCTCAGCTCCACTCCGGTGGTCTCCGCGGTCCGTTTGGTGGCCGAAATGACCAAAACCACTTCCGCCGCCGCGTCGGGCTCGCCGGCGACTAAACGCCGGCAGCCGACATTAACTTTGACCACGGGTGGGCCCTGGTTGACTCCCCTGAGTCAATGACAGGTGGGGCCCAGCCCTGTTATTTAAACAGGATTAGTTTTAATTAAGTTTTAATTAAAATAATCACCCTGACATGCGGGACCCACTGTCAGGTTTGACCTGGACCAGTTCCGTTGACCTGCTGACGTCACACTGACGTCAGGCTGACGCAGTAAATGATTTTCTGGATTTAAATTAAATCAGGAAATTCCAGAATATTATTTAAACTTCAAAAATTCATAACTTTTATTCTGTAACTCCAAATTGGACAAATTATATATGAAAAATGGTCAGAAAAATCCAATCTATCCATCTGTACTATTTTCATGCATGATCAAACAAGTTAAATTGATGTTTTAAGCAGAACAAGGAAAAGCACTTTAAAAGGCCATATTTGAATTTGAAATTTGAATCTTTGATTCAAATTTGTTCAAACCCTTCTGGCTTTAGTTGCATTAGCCCAATACACTCATATTGCCATGTTTCATGCATGCATCATATTGTTGCACATTGTTTGGTGATGCTTGTGTATCGATGCCCTTGCGACAGGTTCTGTTCCCGAGGAGTACCGTGATTACCCTAACGAAGAACCGTATCCGTGCATCGAACCATCAGGCAAGCAACCAACCATTTGATCATATCGATACAATCCCATGTTCTCGCTCCTGCTCTCTTTTACTGCATTAAGACAACGCGATTCAAACTGCTGTGTGCTACGGTAGTTGAACCCATTTCCTCTGCATGACCTGTCATTGCCACAGTAACTAGATGAAACCCACTAGCATGTGTAGGAGTTGCTTGAGCCATATGTATGTGTTGTTCCTACCTTGCTATGCCTGCTACGCTTAGAGTCGTGTCAGGTCTGGTTCATCTGGGTGATGGGCTGGAGTGAAATGATCATGTCGGTAATGAGAGTGGTGTGGTGAACACGATTTGGTAAAGGTATCGATGAGAGGCCATGTAGGAGTACATGGTGGGTTGTTTCATTGAAGCCGACCTTAAGCACTGAGATCTGTATGCGTGATTTAAGATACAGCTACTACCATGCATTGGGCCCTGAAATATGACCCCGCTCGACTTCTTATTCACCCTAGCTCTCTGTCCAGGAGTTGCAAGTAGTTTCTGGTGTTTGTAGCCTACTGGAGGCCGTGGACAGCGCTGACCGTAGGGGTGGGCTGTGATGCAGTAGGTACGTGGCCGGGTGTACCGAATACCCGTTAGGTATCTCGGGAACCCTGTTCACATCGTTCGGGGCCGTATGGGAAACCTCGGCCGGACTCCCTGCGGATGGAACCTGAATAGGCGATAAACCTGGACTGGAGGCTTAGGTGATTAGGTAGGTCGTGGCCGACACCCACGTTGGGCTTCCGCTTGAAGGTTGCCGAGTACATGTCGTGTAAACGACGGTAAGTGGTGAGAGCGTGTATGAAGAAGTACCCCCTGCAAGGTTAACATGATCTATTCGAATAGCCGCGTCCGCGGTAAAGGACTACTTGGTTGCCTATACAGTTCATAGACAAGTAAATGAAAACTGTTAAAAACCTCAAGATAAGTGTGAGTGCCGAGGATGGCTCTTCCGTAGGAAGACGGTGGCGGATCCTCGGTAGTGTATTGAAGTGGTGAGTAGTGGACTCGTGTGCGCAAAACCATTTCAAGTTGGAGTATCGTAGGTTAGCCTAGCCAAGAGTCAAAGCTGGCTTGCTGCAATAACTCCACCAACCCTTCTTGATACTATGCATGTATGTAGGATCTGATGTAAGTCTTGCTGAGTACCTTTGTACTCATGTTGCTATAATCTACATTTTTACAGAAGACGCTGCAACCCCTTCTGATGGGTTCTATGTAGACGTTGACATCAACGAGTAGGCTAAAGACCCAGGTGGTGACCCTGAGCTTGTGAAGGACCACGTAGTATAGCTAGGCTTTCCAAGCCTCTTTTTTTACTAGTTGTCTGTACTCAGACAAGTTACTTCCGCTGCTGGTTTGTATGACTGTATGACTTGTATGTGGGGTTGTGAGACCCGTACCTTTGTGTATGTTATGTATGGCTCACTGAGCCTTAAATAAAGTACTTGTGTCATAGAGTCATGTTGTGATGCTTCGTTGTATTTGCACATATCGAGCATATTGTGTGTATGATTGAAATGCTTGGTATGTGTGGGATCTGACTATCTAGTTGTTTATCCTTAGTAGCCTCTCTTACCGGGAAATGTCTCCTAGTGTTGCCGCCGAGCCATGGTAGCTTGCTACTGCTCTGGAACACTTAGGCTGGCCGGCATGTGTCCTTCTTCGTTCCCGTGTCTGTCCCTTCGGGGAAATGTCACGCTTTGAGTATCGGAGTCCTGTTAGCCCGCTACAGCCCGGTTTACCGGAGTCCTGCTAGCCCAGTGCTACAGCCCGGACCCACTTGCTGATGACCGACACGTTCGAAGCTGGGTCATGGATGCCTGTCCCTGTAAGTCTGTGCCACTTTGGGTTTACGACTAGTCATGTCAGCCCGGGCTCTTTATCATATGGATGCTAGCGACACTATCATATACGTGAGCCAAAAGGCGCAAACGGTCCCGGGAAAAGGTAAGACGACACCCGTGGGGATACCGTGCGTGAGGCCGCAAAGTGATATGAAGTGTTACCAGCTAGATCGATGTGACATCGAGTCGGGGTCCTGACAGCGTTGGCATCAGAGCCGGACTGCCTGTAGGTTCTCCAAGCCAAACTGGTCGATGTTGAGTCTAGAAATTCTTTAGTTATATGTAGGGGAATTGTTTGTGGGTTGGAACGTAAGGCTCATTTTACTCCATATACCTTATGACTTTCTGATCTGAGTCAGTCCATTCTTCCACCGGGGGTTAAGGAATTAGGATCTGTTCTCTCTATCAGGATCACGAGTTACTAACCAGTAGTACCTTATAAGTTTGATGGATACAAGCCTAGTTCAGTTCTACTACCACATTATGTTGCCAGAATGGTTTCAGAACTTTGATATGATGATGATGAGTGGGTACGAAATCCTTTGTCAAATGTCTCAAATCCTTTTTGAGCATTTACAGCTGTTATGCTGCCGAAATTTTGCTAGAAATTCTAATGCCTTTGCATTATGATTGTGCTTTCAGATGGCCACTCGCGACCTCAATCAAGTGGTTCGCCTGACTCGATGCCTAGATGTACCCGGCCATACTGCTAAGTTGGTCAGGGTAATGACTGAGGCTGGATATCGCTGGTATCCCGAGTACACGGTCGAAGAGCAATTCCGAGACTTTAATCAAAGCCAGTATCTCTGCACTGTCAGGATATTTCCATCTTATCCTGGATCTACCGAGCCTCTTCACTGCTCCTATGGACTCGGGGTTACTATTGAGATGGCTGTGCAGGACGCCGCCTACTCTATGATGACCATTATGCGAGTCAGATCTGGGTTATTTCGGGACTCTGATTTCCGGTATATGCCAGGATCACTTCCGGGAGCGCAAGGGTATCTCCAGGCTATCTATGCTGACCCCACTCAGGAGGATTCACGGACTCGCACCACCGCTGAGATGCTCGAGGATAAGGACCGTGAAAATCGGGCCTTAAGGCTAGAGCTCTTCAACACCCGTGCTGACCACTGGGCCACTTTGACTCGGTTCGCACCGGCGGTGCAAGCTGGATATTCAGATATGCGCGATCTCTATCCTGTGAGATCTGCTCTGCCAGACGTGATGGTTTGGCATGATGTAGGAGGCATCACCCCACCTCGCGGTCCCCGCAGGCCACCGTTTGTTGGTCCAAGGCCTCATCCTAGCCCCTATGGTCCACAAGCTCCGCGAGACCGTCTGTTTCCAGATGATCATGTTGAGCTTCCGGGCTATGGAGGTGACTTCTACGAGGACTACTACGGATCGGTCTAAGTTAGTGGTAGTATCACTAGTTCGCACTAGCTGTGTCGTCTATCGTCCCGCGTGACTCGTGGGATATGACCTAGTTTGTACTCCTTCCGGAGGTGTAGAAAAATAATGTATAGGAGCTTGGAATGCCTCCGATGAGATGTAATCCTCTTTTCACCGTAATAGTACTTTGTTTGGTCTTGTACTAAACCCTGTATGGTGTGTATGACGATGGAATAAAAGAAGCAGTTTCTGTATCTACCATGTCATACGGATGATCATCTTGCATTCCGAGTTATTTCTTACATTATGAATCCTATGTCGGAATTTTACCATCCTGACTAAATCATTGTCTTGTTTACCTAGGATGGTCAACACGCGCGCTAACCCTGCTTCTCAAGAGCAGGCCGAAGGCAGTGAAGCCAGGGATGTAAATCTGCCCCATCCTCCTTCACTAGCCGAGGTGATGATGGAAGCTGAGAGAAACAAGCGGGAGACAAACCGTTTGTTGGAGCGTATTGAACAGAATACAGCACACCATCAGAGGGCTAACGTGGTGTCACTCAGTGATTTTATCAAATTGCATCCACCCACGTTCCACCACTCCGTCGAGCCCCTCGACGCTGATGACTGGCTTCGCAGTATCTCTCACAAACTGCGTTCCGCGCTGGTAGCGGAGGCTGACAAGGTCACCTTTGCTGCATATCATCTTGAAGGCCCCGCCAGTCTATGGTGGGAGAATTATGGAGCTATGCGCCCAGCGGGCCATGTCACAACTTGGGCTGAGTTCAGCGAGGCTTTCCGTGAACATCACATTCCGGAGGGTCTCATGGACCGTAAACGTGAAGAATTTTGCAGTTTCACCCAAGGCCGACTTTCTGTGGATGCCTATAGCAGGGAGTTTGGTAATCTCGCCTGATATGCAACTGAGGAAGTGTCTACTGACGCCAAGAAGCAAGCAAGGTTTCGTAAGGGCCTTAGTCCTGAGCTTCGCCGCGACCTCCGTATGCATGAGTGCACATCTTTTTCGAAACTTGTCAACAAAGCCATCAGTGCTGAAACTGGTCAGACTGACTATGACGCAACACGCAAGCATGGACGTGACATGGGTTCCTCATCCGGTGCTGGTCCTCAGAAGCGCCGCGTGTGGGTACCCAACACCGCCCTGCCACCCAGGTTCACACCGAGGCCATCTTTCCAGGCGCCTCGCCCTGTTCAACAGTCTGCTCCAGCCAAGCCCTATGGGGGTTTAACTAACAATGCTCCTCCACGTACCAGTTCCGTGACTTGTTTCAAGTGTGGGGAATCTGGTCACTATATGCGTGAATGCCCCCAGACCAACCCCAATCAATCTGCTAAAGCTGTTGGCCGTGGCAAGCCGACAGGAAAAGTATTCCACGCCAAGCCGGTCACCGCTTCACGTGGCCATGTCAACTGCATCTCTGCCGAAGAAGCTCAAGAGGATCCCAACGTCGTTCTCGGTACGCTTCTTGTTAATTGCCACCCGGCATCTGTTCTTTTCGATACAGGAGCCTCTCATTCTTTTATATCCGAAAGTTATGCTCGTCTGCATAACGTTGCATTCTGTGACATGCCATCCACTATGGAAATCTCTACCCCTGGTTCTAGATGGCAGACCTCTAGGGTAAGTTATGGAAATGAGATCCAAGTCGACAGACTTGTTTTCCTCGCGTCTTTGATAGCCCTTAAATCTTCAGATATTAATATCATTCTGGGTATGGACTGGATGTCGGCTCATCATGCCCAAATTGATTGCTTCTCTAGGACTGTTCAACTCACCCATCCTTCGGGAAAGATAGTTAATGTCTTGACCCGAATAGCCAAGCGACAATTATATTCTCTTAACGCCAGCCCTTTGCCAGACCTTGAGGACGTTTCGGTAGTCCGTGACTTCCCGGATGTCTTTCCAGAGGAATTGCCAGGTGTTCCACCTGACAGGGATGTTGAGTTTGTAATAGACCTCATTCCAGGAACCGTTCCGATTGCTAGAAGACCTTATAAGATGGCACCACTAGAACTAGCCGAGCTTAAGAAACAACTCGATGAGTCCTTGAAAAAGGGTTTCATCCGACCTAGCTCATCTCCGTGGGCTTGCCCCGTCCTATTCGTCAAGAAGAAGGATGGTACGGACCGGATGGTTGTAGATTACCGACCTGTCAATTTGGTCACAATCAAGAACAAATATCCACTTCCCAGGATCAACGACCTGTATGATCAGCTCGCTGGATCCTCAGTCTTCTCCAAGATGGATTTGAGGTTGGGCTACCATCAAATCAAAATCAGAAACGGGGACATTCCTAAAACGGCCTTTGTTACTCGTTATGGCCAATACGAGTACACCGTCATGTCCTTCGGATTAACCAACGCTCCAGCCACCTTTTCCCGGTTAATGAACTCAATCTTCATGGAGTATTTGGATAAATTCGTCGTGGTTTACCTCGATGATATACTCATCTACTCCAAGAACGAGGAAGAACATGCCGAACATCTAAGGCTAGTGTTGCAGAAACTTCGAGAGCATCGCCTTTATGCCAAATTTTCTAAATGTGAATTCTGGTTGTCAGAAGTGACCTATCTGGGTCATGTAATATCTGGTAAAGGTATTGCTGTTAACCCTGAGCGAGTTCAAGCCGTCCTTAATTGGACTCCACCCGAATCGGTCAAGCAAGTTCGGAGTTTTCTAGGCTTAGCGAGCTATTGTCGTCGCTTTGTCGAGAACTTCTCCAAAGTTGCCAAACCTCTAACCGAACTCCTCAAGAAAGATAAAAAGTTCGAATGGACTCCACAATGTGAGCACAGCTTTTAGGAACTGAAAAGACGCCTGACCTCTGCTCCCGTACTGGTACCGCCAGACTTCTCCAAGGACTTTGTTATCTACTGCGACGCTTCGCGACAAGGACTAGGTTGCATTCTCATGCAAGATCGACACGTAATTGCCTACGCTTCACGGCAATTGCACCCACATGAGGAGAATTATCCTACTCATGATCTAGAGCTTGCAGCCGTAGTCTATGCACTTAAGACCTGGCGACATTACCTCCTCGGTAATCGTTGCGAAATATTCACTGATCACCAAAGTCTGAAGTATATTTTCACCCAACCGGATTTGAATCTCAGGCAGAGACGTTGGGTTGAATTGATCACCGACTTCGACTTAGGAATAACCTACACCCCAGGGAAAGCCAACGTCATGGCTGATGCGCTAAGTCGTAAATCTTATTGTAACAACCTGATGTTACAACAAAGTCAACCGCTTCTCCATGAGGAATTTCGGAAGCTTAACCTTCATATTGTTCCTCAAGGTTTTCTCTCCACCATGGTGGCAAAACCTACCCTTACGGATCAAATTATCAAAGAACAGAAGGTAGATCCGGGAATCTCCCGCATCAAGAGGAACATTCAGAAAGGAATTGCGAATTGTTTCTCCATTAATGATCAAGGAGTCGTATACTTCGGGAATCGACTAGTAGTTCCCAAAGTGCGCAACCTAAGGCGATTAATCCTTAAGGAAGCTCATGAATCTCCTCTCACTATTCATCCCGGTAGTACTAAGATGTATCAGGACCTACGCCAGAGGTTCTGGTGGACTAGGATGAAGAGAGAAATTGCTCAGTATATTGCTAACTGCGACGTCTGTCGTCGTGTAAAAGCAGAGCACCAACGGCCTGCTGGCACCCTTCAACCCTTAGCTATTCCTGAATGGAAATGGGATAAAATTGGTATGGATTTTATTACCGGTTTTCCCAGGACCAAGAGAGGGAATAATGCTATCTTCGTCGTGGTCGATCGTCTTTCCAAAGTAGCCCATTTCCTACCTGTTCGAGAGAGGATAACCGCTAGCCAGCTGGCAGACTTATACATCTCCCGAATAGTGTCCCTTCATGGTGTCCCTTTGGAAATTAACTCGGATCGAGGAAGTCTTTTCACCTCTCGATTTTGGGAAAGTTTCCAAAATGCTATGGGAACCCGTCTTTCTTTTAGCACCGCTTTCCACCCTCAGTCGAGTGGTCAAGTGGAACGCGTCAACCAAATTCTAGAAGACATGCTTCGAGCCTCTGTTATCTCATTCGGAATGGACTGGGAGAAGTGCCTTCCGTTTGCCGAATTCGCTTACAACAACAGCTATCAATCTAGCTTGGGTAAAGCCCCTTTTGAAGTTCTCTATGGACGACGATGTCGAACACCCCTTAACTGGTCAGAGACCGGGGAAAGACAATTCTTTGGCCCGGATATGATTCAGGAAGCAGAAGAACAAGTTCGTATCGTTCGTGAAAAGTTGAAAACAGCCCAATCCCGTCAAAAGAGTCAATATGACCGAAAACATAAGGCTATGACTTTCGAGGTTGACGAGAAGGCCTATCTTCGGGTCACCCCTCTGAAGGGAACCCATCGTTTCGGTATCAAAGGCAAATTGGCTCCTCGTTACATTGGACCTTTTCGCATTCTTGCCAAACGAGGAGAAGTTGCCTACCAGTTGGAACTACCTCCACACCTCTCCAGAGTTCACGATGTCTTCCACGTTTCTCAACTCAGGCGTTGCTTCTCGGATCCTATCCGTGAAGTGGACCACGAAACGCTTGATCTCCAAGATGATCTTACATATCGAGAGTACCCCATTCGTATCCTCGATCAGGCCGAACGTACCACCCGACGTCATAATATCAAGTTTCTCAAGGTTCAATGGTCGTACCATTCTGAGGATGAAGCAACTTGGGAAAGGGAGGATCGTCTTCGACTCGAGTACCCCGCCTTCTTCCCGGAGGAACCCAAATCTCGGGACGAGATTCTTTTGAGTGGGGGTGAGTTGTCACAACCTAGCTAGTCATGCATTAGAGTGTTGCATCATGTTTACTCTTTCATCAGAAACTTGAAATGGGGATGACAGAACCCCCAGTTCCCTCTGAAACCAACTAGGGTTACTAAAATAATTTTTCAATGAACCTGAAATGCCCTTCTAAAATGCCCATCATTTTTGTCTTGGTTCAGAACCTCAGCCAAAAATGGTGCACATTTTCCCAGGCCATCCTAGGGTTTTTGAATTAAATCATAAATATTTGAATTTGGGCATTTAAAATAATATAAAATATTTAAATGCTCAAATATCTCCAAACTAAAATGTTTCATGTTGGAAATAATCCAACTATGGGCCAGGAATAGTTTGGTGATTTTTGAACTTGCCTAGGTATTTTATTTAATTCAACAAAGTTGCAGATATATTAAATAAAACAGAAACAGAAATATAACAGGAGGAGCTTACCTGGGCTCCTCCACTGTGCGGCCCAGCCAGGTGGCCGGCCCAGCCAGCAGCGGCCCAGCCCACCACTGCAGCTCTCCGTCGTCTTCCTCCCCTCGCCCCGAAGCTGCTGCGTGCTCGCGCGCGCACGGCCGCGCGGCCACCTCCTGCTTGCCGACGCGCTCCTGGCCGCGTGGACGACTCCCGCAGGTCGTCCCGATCCCCCCTGCTCTCTCTCACTCTCCCCCGGCTCTCCCCTCCTCTCCCTCGCTCTCTCTCTCACTCGGCCGAACACCACCGTCACCGCCGTTCGCCATAGCAGCCATCTCCGGCCACCCCTCGCTCCCCCGACTAGCTCAGGAGCTCCGCCTCGACTCCCTCTTCCTCCCCACCGCTCCACAGCTCCCCGGAAGCCCTGCATCACCGCCACGTCGCCGTTCCCCTCTTCGGGCTCCGACCACCGTCGCCGTCGAATTCGCCGTCTCCAGCGCGTCCCCGAGCCCGCTTCGACGCCCACTGCAACCGCGGTGAGCTACGCCACCGTTTCCCCCTCTCCTTCCCCTCGTTCCCTCACCGTAGCCACCTCCCCACCACGGCCGAACCTCCGCCGTCGCCGAGCTCGCCGTCGACGCAGCTCCGGTGACCATTTGGTCACCCCGGCGAGTCCAACGAGTTCGCAAGACCCCGTAGAGCATCCCTAGCGCCTCGCTTTGCTCGACTTCGAGCCCCAGCACCGTTCCCGTGCACGACCGAACCCCGGCGGCCGCAGCCGAGCTCGCCGCCGTCGACTCCGGCCACCCCGACCCCAACGGGCTCCGCCAAGAGCTGCGGGTTGGCCTCAGCTCCACTCCGGTGGTCTCTGCGGTCCGTTTGGTGGCCGAAATGACCAAAACCACTTCCGCCGCCGCGTCGGGCTCGCCGGCGACTAAACGCCGGCAGCCGACATTAACTTTGACCACGGGTGGGCCCTGGTTGACTCCCCTGAGTCAATGACAGGTGGGGCCCAGCCCTGTTATTTAAACAGGATTAGTTTTAATTAAGTTTTAATTAAAATAATCACCCTGACATGCGGGACCCACTGTCAGGTTTGACCTGGACCAGTTCCGTTGACCTGCTGACGTCACACTGACGTCAGGCTGACGCAGTAAATGATTTTCTGGATTTAAATTAAATCAGGAAATTCCAGAATATTATTTAAACTTCAAAAATTCATAACTTTTATTCTGTAACTCCAAATTGGACAAATTATATATGAAAAATGGTCAGAAAAATCCAATCTATCCATCTGTACTATTTTCATGCATGATCAAACAAGTTAAATTGATGTTTTAAGCAGAACAAGGAAAAGCACTTTAAAAGGCCATATTTGAATTTGAAATTTGAATCTTTGATTCAAATTTGTTCAAACCCTTCTGGCTTTAGTTGCATTAGCCCAATACACTCATATTGCCATGTTTCATGCATGCATCATATTGTTGCACATTGTTTGGTGATGCTTGTGTATCGATGCCCTTGCGACAGGTTCTGTTCCCGAGGAGTACCGTGATTACCCTAACGAAGAACCGTATCCGTGCATCGAACCATCAGGCAAGCAACCAACCATTTGATCATATCGATACAATCCCATGTTCTCGCTCCTGCTCTCTTTTACTGCATTAAGACAACGCGATTCAAACTGCTGTGTGCTACGGTAGTTGAACCCATTTCCTCTGCATGACCTGTCATTGCCACAGTAACTAGATGAAACCCACTAGCATGTGTAGGAGTTGCTTGAGCCATATGTATGTGTTGTTCCTACCTTGCTATGCCTGCTATGCTTAGAGTCGTGTCAGGTCTGGTTCATCTGGGTGATGGGCTGGAGTGAAATGCTTATGTCGGTAATGAGAGTGGTGTGGTGAACACGATTTGGTAAAGGTATCGATGAAAGGCCATGTAGGAGTACATGGTGGGTTGTTTCATTGAAGCCGACCTTAAGCACTGAGATCTGTATGTGTGATTTAAGAATCAGCTACTACCATGCATTGGGCCCGAAACCAATGGACCCTCTCGGCTTCTTATTCACCCTAGTTCTCCGTCCAGGAGTTGCAAGTAGTTTCTGGTGTTTGTAGCCTACTGGAGGCCGTGGACAGCGCTGACCGTAGGGGTGGGCTGTGATGCGGTAGGTACGTGGCCGGGTGTACCGAATACCCGTTAGGTATCTCGGGAACCCTGTTCACATCGTTCGGGGCCGTATGGGAAACCTCGGCCGGACTCCCTGCGGATGGAACCTGAATAGGCGATAAACCTGGACTGGAGGCTTAGGTGATTAGGTAGGTCGTGGCCGACACCCACGTTGGGCTTCCCCTTGAAGGTTGCCGAGTACATGTCGTGTAAACGACGGTAAGTGGTGAGAGCGTGTATGAAGAAGTACCCCCTGCAGGGTTAACATGATCTATTCGAATAGCCGCGTCCGCGGTAAAGGACTACTTGGTTGCCTATACAGTTCATAGACAAGTAAATGAAAACTGTTAAAAACCTCAAGATAAGTGTGAGTGCCGAGGATGGCTCTTCCGTAGGAAGACGGTGGCGGATCCTCGGTAGTGTATTGAAGTGGTGAGTAGTGGACTCGTGTGCGCAAAACCATTTCAAGTTGGAGTATCGTAGGTTAGCCTAGCCAAGAGTCAAAGCTGGCTTGCTGCAATAACTCCACCAACCCTTCTTGATACTATGCATGTATGTAGGATCTGATGTAAGTCTTGCTGAGTACCTTTGTACTCATGTTGCTATAATCTACATTTTTACAGAAGACGCTGCAACCCCTTCTGATGGGTTCTATGTAGACGTTGACATCAACGAGTAGGCTAAAGACCCAGGTGGTGACCCTGAGCTTGTGAAGGACCACGTAGTATAGCTAGGCTTTCCAAGCCTCTTTTTTTACTAGTTGTCTGTACTCAGACAAGTTACTTCCGCTGCTGGTTTGTATGACTGTATGACTTGTATGTGGGGTTGTGAGACCCGTACCTTTGTGTATGTTATGTATGGCTCACTGAGCCTTAAATAAAGTACTTGTGTCATAGAGTCATGTTGTGATGCTTCGTTGTATTTGCACATATCGAGCATATTGTGTGTATGATTGAAATGCTTGGTATGTGTGGGATCTGACTATCTAGTTGTTTATCCTTAGTAGCCTCTCTTACCGGGAAATGTCTCCTAGTGTTGCCGCCGAGCCATGGTAGCTTGCTACTGCTCTGGAACACTTAGGCTGGCCGGCATGTGTCCTTCTTCGTTCCCGTGTCTGTCCCTTCGGGGAAATGTCACGCTTTGAGTATCGGAGTCCTGTTAGCCCGCTACAGCCCGGTTTACCGGAGTCCTGCTAGCCCAGTGCTACAGCCCGGACCCACTTGCTGATGACCGACACGTTCGAAGCTGGGTCATGGATGCCTGTCCCTGTAAGTCTGTGCCACTTTGGGTTTACGACTAGTCATGTCAGCCCGGGCTCTTTATCATATGGATGCTAGCGACACTATCATATACGTGAGCCAAAAGGCGCAAACGGTCCCGGGAAAAGGTAAGACGACACCCGTGGGGATACCGTGCGTGAGGCCGCAAAGTGATATGAAGTGTTACCAGCTAGATCGATGTGACATCGAGTCGGGGTCCTGACATGTACATACGCGTGGGCTGCTAGACTGAGTTATAGAGTGCATTTTGTGTGGGGTTTGCACGTCATTGAGTGTTATGTCGGGCGGGGATTCATGACCTATGTTTTCTTCATTTGTTTTTGAAAATATGTTATCCATTGATAATGCGGTGTGATGTGTGCATGTATATGTGTGTGTGGTATATTGATTTTTGCTATGTGCTATGCAGATGTCGAGGCAAGATTTGTTAAGAGGTGATCTCTGCCGTGGAAAAGGAATGGGTCTGCGAGCATGCGAAGGCCGTATAGTGGGCGGAGTGGCTGAGGAAGGCGATGTGGTCTTCGATGTATGTTGTTCATACTGGCCAGGATGAGGTCTTGGAGGGCCAGCTCGATGCGATGTAGAAGGCACAAGAGAGGGAACCCAATTGGCTTGGAACATGCATGGAGTCAACCGCCAACAAGATCAACGAAATGCGGGCAGATGGATCGTCAAGGCCTTCTGGAAGGCGGATTTTCGATCCCGGAGAGGGCGGCGCGCTGGTCCTTCCTATCTGAGCCCACTCCGTTGTTGGGTTCGCTGGAGACATGCTCGGTATTTCCACTTCTTCCTTGCCGATCCACGGCCGAGTGACTGCCATTAAGCTGCAAGCTAGCCTAAATGTTGCATCGTGTGATGATAACGAACACCAATGTGATGTTCTGGTTGTATTGCAGTTGTTATATTTTTGTGTTGTTGTCCTTTTGTTGTGCCTTTCGTGGAGATGTTGGACTGCTGCTCCTCGGTAGCTGCTACTTTTCTAGCAGGATGTTAAACATCACAAATGTTTGGTAGTTTGTACAAATACCCACCAGCCCTTGGCGCAAAGACCAATTGCAACCAAGAAATGCAATCAAAAAGTCAGATGAACCATCTGAAGGAGTTTCTTTTAATCCAAAATTATCTGCGAATAGCGATGTCAATACTATGCTCATGTTGTGCTACTTTACCCTCATTCATTATTGGGTAGTCCATTAAGGAGCATGAGATGACCGCATGCCCATCAAGGTAACACCAAACTAGATGAACGGTGCAATATGACTCCAAACGGAACAAATCAAAAGTCGGTCACTCCTATGACCTCCTAACTGGTGCGTGGGATGGCCACGTTCTCGTCTCGTCCGCCATCCGCCGCCACCCCCTGGGTGCGGGTTGTTTGGTCCACATGCGCCATGTAAGCTCAATCGTCCTGCTGGTCGCCGCCTTGCCGGGTAAAGGTGTGAGTGTTTGCGTTGTGAGGTGCTTTCACCGACTGCCCTTGTTCAAATACAGAAGGGGTTTGTGAATCCGGGCTCTTTCCGTCGTTAGGCCAACTCCATCGCGCGACCATATCCTGTCCGGCTCCGTCCGTTTAGGGTAAAAGGGACAAAAGAGGCGGCCCAGCGCACGGCCTCAAACGGACAAATGTCCGGATTCCGTCCGTTTTCGACCCATCCCCGGCCCAAACTTGCGCTCGGTTTGGGGTGAAACGGACGTGCGCGGACGACCGCGACGCTCGCCCTTGCCCCCCCATGGCCCGCCTGTCGGGGACACTAGCAGTCCCTCCGCTCCCAACGCTTCACCCTCTCTCCCCGCCCCGCCGGCGCCGCCCTATTCTCCGTCCGCCTCCTCACCGCGCAGCCCCCCCGCCGTCCATACCAAACCACGTCTCGACATGGCCGCCACCACGCCCGCGCTTTCGCCATAGTTTTGGTCGTCTATCGAGGGAGGTTTGGCCGTCGCCGTCCTTGCTGGTGCCGGAGGGGACACGACTGCCAGCGACGGACCACGGCGGCCGAGGCAGATTCCGATGAGAGCTCCAGAGCGGCCAGTAGCCGGCCGGCAACCACCCCTGCTGCGTCGAGGTGATCATCGCGGCCGCTTCGCCACCGCGACTGCAAGGTGTTCGACCTTTTGCCAACAAAGGTATGGACAGTGGAGACGAGTTTTTCTTCCATCACTTCCTTTGTTCATCGACGATTCGTCGTCGGATGATGAAGATCTTGTGGTGGCTGCACTGGTCGTTCACGACCATATTCAACGGCAGCTTCCTCGGTACAGGGGGTCACTCCCTGGCCGTGCTCCCAACCTGAACCGCAACAGGGAGAGAGGCCACGCCCTGCTCTATGCCGATTACTTTGCCAACACCCCGCCGTGAGATGCGTGATTGGCACACTCATTTAAATCTTCAAAATGACTTGGTTGAGCATGTCTGGGATCACATTGGCAACCAATAGATGTGTTGGTCCAATTTATGTTCAGTCAAGACAATTTCGATTTGGTTGTAAAATTATTTTATTTAAGACAATTTCAATTGGGTTGTAAAACTATTTTAATTTTCAGACAAATATTTGGGTTGGAAACTAGTTTGACGCAAATTTGGGCATTTTTGGCCCTCACGGACAGGATGGGGCAAATGGATGCGGCCGCGCGCTGGGCGCACGGCCACCGCGTCCCAGGACACGACCCCAAACCCTTACCCAAACGGACAAAATCCGGACAAAACGGACGTCCGTTTGGGGTCGCGCGGTGAAGTTGGCCTTAGTCCTGGACGGCGAGCATGTCTTCGGATGCCTATAGTGAAAAACATGGGTGAACAAGACAATGTAATTGGCCTGAGAAGCAACTACCGGTCCCAATTCATGTTGTGTGTAGAAATAATCATGTTTTGGATTGTCTGAGAGCTGAACGTGCCGTGCCATCAAATTCTAGTTGTTATTCTAGTGAAATTCTCGCTCATATGTGCGTGCATGCATGTGTGCAGATTGTATGGCATCATTAAGATTGCTAGCTGACACTCGCTGCAGTTGGACACACTGATGGTCCAAGCTATGGGACGAAATGAGAACCCAAGGGCTTGGATACAATGTTTAAGTTTTATAGGAGGGAAGGAGGAGGACATTGC
>NC_041389.1:8827846-8833859 GCF_002162155.2 Triticum dicoccoides
CTTTTTCTGAGGTGGTTTCTGCTATGATTAATTAGCACGTGTAATTGGAGGGAATCTCCTTGCCCGAACCGTCGTGCGGTTACCTCCACAACGACACATCCCTTTGTTCTCTCTCCCTTAGGAACTGACGCAACTCTATCTAGCGTCTCGTCTGTTCAGACCATATAAATTGTACCTATAACTCCATCGAATAGAAGTTTCCATTTCACTTCAAACATTGTATGGACGTTTGGCTCATATAAATTGTCGCATATGATGGTCTATTTAAAGGGCATAGTTGGAGATTCCCCAAGAATGGACGTTTGGCTCTCGGCCTCCATGGAGGCCTTTTTTTCGAAAAATTCAAAGTTCAAACTTTTTGGCTTAAAAAAATTTGTGCATGTAAATAAGGATGTTATGTGTATGTGTGTAAAATTTCAGGATGAAATACATTGAATGCGACCTTTATAAAAATGACAAATTCATGGTCTAGGAGGATGAATAGTATCATGTGTTAAAAAGCCTTAGATTTTTCCTTTTTGCACAACCCTCATTTCATCGTATTTTGCGCTGAAAATTTAAGCACATGTGTGTTATCCATTCATGTATATCTGTATTTTTTTCAGACTTTCTTGAAATGTAAAAAATAAGAATTTTGATGAAATTTGAACTTTGAATTTAAAAGCCTAATGTAATGGAGGCGGTACGTATCATCGGGCGCTGCGGCAGTACCTGTTTTAATCAACTTTCATGTCGGCTCTACAGGATGGCAGGAGAATGGCGCCGCGCCCCAGATGAACCCAGGGATGACTCGCTAGTGCGTCCGCATCTTCGGATCAGTCGACTACTGCACACACTGCATGCATATCAGTCGACTACTGCACACAGTGCATGCCAGCTTCTACGCCGGTCTTGTCATCAGATTATGTTTATGATCGAGTGTATCGTGTCCGCCTTCCACCATATGAGTCGTTTCCATAGATATTCGAATCGGTATAATTGTATCAATGCCTTCTTTATGTGATATATGCGTGTTATTGAGCGTGTGGACTGTATGGACGTCTATATCCATGATCAATATAACTTTCAACTTCTGCTTCGATCTTTCTGCGAGTACATGCGCCTTTCACTTTTAGCTGCAAGGTTTACACATTCTTAGTGGTGAAAAATGGAGTGAAACCAACCGAATTAGTATCAAACTGGGTCGGTCTAGTGCCCATCTAGATATGTCGTTGTTATTGAACATTTAAGTGACTTGATCAAACTACAAAAAAAATGCTTGCACATCTAGATATGTCGTTGTGTTCTTTTCGCATTTTCCCAGCTACTTGTTTCGCGCGAGATCGCAACTGCTATGGTATTTTGGGTGGGTATTATCTATGGGCTGTTCCTCGGTTTGTAAGTACTCATGCAATCTACGAGTCTAAATTTATGCGATTCACGCCTTGGAGCCTAAAAGAAGGGCCATCTACATATCTGTTTGCGGTGGTGCGTAGGAGTAGTTTTCATACAAGCACGCCATTGTACATATGGATGAGGATTTGCGGCACACAAGTGCGGGGGCACTTGGGGTACCTGGTGCCGCCTTTTAATTTTGGCTTCCGATTTTCAAGTTCTATGTCTTTTAAACAAAAGTGCAAATCAAGTTTTGTTTTCATATTCGTGTTTCTCGCGACCAGCGCTTTCAATAAGATCTATTTTGAATATATTTTGAAGACTTAAAAAAAATTAAGTTTCAATGTTGAAAACTTAGTACAAGGGACCGATAAGAATCAATTATTTTGTGTCTACGGCCGATAGAAAAATTGTGACATCCATTGTACGCATGCGGGTCACTCGTTGTAGACTGGTTAGGGCACGACCTGCCTATTTTTGTCAGAGTGAGATGATTGAAAGGGCAGCACTGGTTAGATTATATTTACATATAACGATAATGAATCAAAGTGGACTATGGAGCTAGCCATAGCTGTCGGTACTTACGCGTAGTGTAATATAAATTGCCCGTCTATACATTAACTTGAGCGGGTGGGTTGCATGCATGAACTGGAGTATTAGTGATGCATTTGGCGTACTATTTGGCGTACTAGCCGCGCGCCGGGCCAGCTGCAACTTTTTTTTTTGTTTTTTTTTGTTATTTGTTTCTCCAGATTTTGGGCAGATTTCAAATAGTTTTTCTATGCAATTTTTTCAAACTATTTTTTTTAGAAAATAGAAAAGTAAACAGAAAAGTTTCTGAAAATGAAAAGAGAAAGTTTTCAGAAAAAGTAATGTTCATGAATTTTACAAAGAAAATAATAAAGGTCATGAATTTTTATTTGGTCAAAGAAAAGTTTCTGTACATGGTAAAAAGTTCATGATTTTCTATTCATGTTTTTTTCCGCTTTGAGTAAATAATTAATAGTGCTCTTTTACAAAGAAAATAAAAGTTTAGATAGAATTAAGTTTTTAAGAGCATGTTAAAGAGATTATTAAAATGAATATGATTATGTTAATTTTATGACCAACGTTGTTAATAACATGATCATGTTTTATTATTGAAATTAAAGGTGCATTTATTTCTAATGTTTTTCCCAACGGTAATATAGATTTAATTGCATAAACAATTGTATGTTTAATTTGACCAACATTAGATTAATGCATATGATTGTTATAATGATCTCACTTAAATTGTGATTTCAGGAGGCTACCACTTGATGAGTTGCCTAAAAGACGTTCCGACACTCAGAGGTGACAACTACACTGAGTGGAGGAAGAAAGTAGAGCTGGCATTTGTCTGTGCTGAGGTGGACTCGGTTGTGGACACTCCACAGCTGGTTAAACCTACAAAGCCAGTCAGAGAGGCTACTGATGATGATGCTGCCTGGGGTAAAAAGAGGGGGGGTCATGCTCCTGTGGAGATGTTATATTCCAACAAAAACCAAAAGTGGGTCAATGCAAACAAAAAGTGCACGACAATTATAAAGAATACGATTGAGAACGCCATCGTGGGCTCAATTGTAGAGTGCACTTCCGTAGGGGAGTTGCTTACAAAGATAAAGAACCAGTTCACTGGTCATGCCACCCAGTTGATAAAGCAACTGGTGGTGACAGAGAACTACACTGGCGGTGGTCATGGAATAAGAGAGCACATCCTCATGATGAGCAACATGGCAGCAAAGCTCAAGCCCATGGATGCGGATCTGGAGATCGAACCAACGCTCCTGGTCCACCTGGTCATGAATTTTGATGAAATTTGAAATTTGAATTTAAAGGCCTCTTTGGATACCGAGGTCCAAAGGCAATTTTCAGATGCCTGTAGCGGGTGAACAAGAAGACGTAATTGCCGGGCCATCAAATTGTGGTGTTCAAAAGAGACGCTTGGTTTTGATACGTACGTTAGGATCAGGAGATGTCGTCCAATTAGCGGTAAAGAAGCCAAGGACAAATTCGGCAATCGTACAAAGAAATAAAGGCGCGCAGGGACTGAAGCTTTGGCGCCAAGAATAATAGCATCACTGCACTGCACTGACCATGCATGCTTTGCTGGGTGTATAAAGCCGCGCAAGAATCAAACTAATTAACCTCGCGCGCTGCACTCCATCTCCATGCATATGGTTGATAAGATGCCACCCCTCGCAGCAGCCGCGTCCTCGTCGCGGTGCGCCCCCTTCGCCTGCCGCCCCCGCGGCGCCGAGCAGCGCCAGCGCTCCAGGGGCCTGGATCACGCGTCAGCACCGGTGCCTGCCGCCGGGCTGGGCCTTCTTCGCGTCCCTGCGTGGAGGTCCGCACGACCGACGACCTCTCCGACTGCAGCAACAGCGCCATGGAGGCCGCGCCGCTCATGGGCGACGGCGGCGGTTCCGGCTGTTCTTGCACTCATTCTTCCACACCGAGGAAGAAGAGTAAGAGGAAGGCCGGCGCGGGGAAGGGCCCGAGGGGCGGCCATGGCGGCTTTGGGTGCTGCGAGAGCATCAATTAGCTAGTTCTTGGTTGGTAATTCAGATTCAAGTCTCGCGGGTATATGCGTGCATGCGTGTGTGCAGATTATATGGCATGATTAAGATTGTATGAACTGGTCGAGAGAGTGAGGCCATGGACAGGGTTTTGTATACGATCAATCTTTGATGTTCGCTCTTTTGCGGAAAACTTCCAGATTTGTTACAATTATAAGTAGAAAACAACTCAAACATAATAGAATTTACATCAAGTTTTTTATACCACCGAGCAACCGCCGCCGCTGCCAGAATGAGCTGCTAATTTTACATGTAGGTAGTGTGGCTCTGATTTTTGTTTAAGTTATCTAGTGATAGATGTGACCATATTGCACACAACATGCATGAACTTCAAATCAAGGAGCATATAACTATATGTTAGTCTACTGTAAGTCCATAAATGATTCGAGAGTTGTGCGTAGATGGATGTAGAGTCAGGGGCTGTTACCCTCTTTTTGCAAAAAAAGAAATAAAGTCAATATATCCGAGGAATTTGTTCTAAACTTTATTCTTTTATTTTTTTCTGTTCATGGTATGATTCTTATCTCAACATAACAAAGAACATATAACTATATATTACTCTAATTTATAAGTCCAGAAATAATTTGAGAGTTGTGTGCACCGACCCATGTAGAGTCAAGGGGGTGTTACCCTCTTTTCGAAAAAAATAAGTCCATATATCCGAGGAATTAAGCTCCACAGAAATCTCTGAAGATAGTAATACAAAAGACTCACAAATTAATATGTGTGTAGTCACTTTTTAGCCCCTTTAGCCAACCACTTCTTGATGAGTTTGTGCAAATGCTATGCATGTGAGCGTCCTCTTTGATCTGGTTAGCTTTGTGAATGATCTCATTGCCTCACCTCCACACACGTGTCCACCTTTTTTTTTTTGCAAATACGTGTCCACCTTAACCAGCAACAAAAAATGCACTATGCAAAATGGCAATTTAATCACAAAAGATGTTGCATTTTAAGCATTTCACGATGTCTAGAGAAACCAAAAGCTATCCCATTTCCAAAAATGCCAAGCCCATTTTTATACGTAGCATGTTTCAAATGAATTATGAGGCGGCCGGCAATTTTTCCATCTCACTCGAATTTCTAACCATGAGATTATATTCGTGATATGCGCTCTTGTTGCCAAAAAGATGAATGCAAAGGCGACGACAGCCCACATATATTGAGATGCCTATTGAATTCATGGTTCATGCAGTTACTCCAAAAGTCTAAACCGACGAAGAGAGGCAGACAGTATATTTCAATACTCCCTCTCACGTCTGAGCTTTTTAATTCTTGGACATGGGGTCGATGTAGGCCATACTTCTTTTTCTCAATACTGCGTTGGCAATATGTTGAACTCGAGATCTCTTGGCTCCGATACCATATTGAATTCACGCTCCGGTCAGTTACTTCAAAAGTCTGAACTAATGAAGAGAGGCGGGCAATATTTAATAACATAGGGCAAGGCTACTAACCGTAAATCGATGTGTCAGGTCGGAGATCTATGTTGCTGCAGCTGAGGAAGATGGGGAGGGATGCACGAAAAATACTGAAATCGGCGGAGGAGAAGACATCAGCGACACGGGAAGGGAGGGTGAGAACTATTTGGTTTGGGGTGGTGTGAACGGAATGATTGTGTGATGTCGGATGTAGATCGGTTGGCTTGAAAACTTGCCCAACAGATTTCTCCAATTTTCCAGGCAAGTGACCGGCCAACACCTCCGTTTCCCCATTTAGCAGCATACATCAAATCATTTCATTTTTCTTGTGATTCCGCGGGGCATCGTCGGTTTTCCACACGAAAAAGCAGATAGATCCACGCATGCAATGCAATGGACAAACCCATCAAGCTAGAATAGTAAAAAGGATGGGCAAAAGGATGCTCCACAAATCTGACAAGATCCAGGCATTTCAGCTAAGGTGGTAGAAACAAACTGCTGGCTGCTTGACACCTGGCACCAAACAAGGCTCTTAGATTCTGAAAAAAATTTCTTAGATTCTGCAAAGGCCCCAGATTAAAGCTGTGCATAGTGCATATGCCTGCATTACCGCCTTGTGAT
>NC_041389.1:8834296-8845943 GCF_002162155.2 Triticum dicoccoides
CCGCCTTGTGATTCCGCGGGGCATCGTCGGTTTTCCACACGAAAAAGCAGATAGATCCACGCATGCAATGCAATGGACAAACCCATCAAGCTAGAATAGTAAAAAGGATGGGCAAAAGGATGCTCCACAAATCTGACAAGATCCAGGCATTTCAGCTAAGGTGGTAGAAACGAACTGCTGGCTGCTTGACACCTGGCACCAAACAAGGCTCTTAGATTCTCAAAAAAAATTCTTAGATTCTGCAAAGGCCCCAGATTAAAGCTGTGCATAGTGCATATGCCTGCATTACCGCCTTTTCCGAAAATCCTGAGGCACGCCCATGTGGCTGCCCAAATGCATATGCCCACCATGCATGATCCAGACGCAGACCAGACACCAATCGATCTGTATGTCTACTGGCTACATAGCTAGCTAGGCTTTGGAAGTTTGGAGGTGCATGGATGCACATGCACGCCATCTGTCCATTAACTAACATAACTAATCCCTAGCTCCTACCATCCCCTGTAGTAAGATTCATGCATCCGGACACCAACCAAAACTTAACTAATTCCAAGCTATAGGACTAGAATATGATCATCCAAAATCAATTTCGTTCTAAACTGATTTACTACCGGACTTCGGTAAGCAAATTAACCCGTACTTGTTAATGTTTAAGTAGCTAGCTAATCAATCAGCTTTCATTTCCATACATACTCTGGAAAGAGTGGACGATGATATTTGTGCTTAATTAGTGGTGGTGCAGTGCGTGCCGCCCACTCGTCGGAACAGAAGAAAATGTTGCACCCTACCTGCCCTGCTTTAGCCTAAAGCACGCAGCTTTAGTACTGGGATTAGCTAATGGTAGATCACACGTAGTGGCGGCACGTATGCTTACCTTTCGACTTTGGAGGCCATAAATAGTAGAGTAGGACTCGCATGCTTCCTTCATGTACAGTGCAACAGAGGATCGATCCAACCTGCTACTGGCTTCCTTGTTCTCGAAGGCTCCGCCGCTCTGCCATTTGCGTGCATGTTTTTAATGACTTGAGACTATCAAACACGACATGCAGTGGTTAGTTCATTGCATGCAATACTATTAATTAGCAAATAAACATTAATGTCTCTCGTTTTCCCATCTTCTTTGGTCACGGTGCATAGCCTAAGATGACTTACTCACCTAGACGGGGGGAGTAAAAAGAACTGGCCAGTTAGCTAGTTCATTCATTCCGTAATAAATTTGCACTTATATGCTCTAACTTGTCGTAGTTCTTTACTACTCCCTACGAAAAGAAATATAAAAACGTTTAGATCATTAAAATAGTGTTCTAAACGCTCTTATATTTGTTTACAGAGGGAGTATCTAACTTTGTGTATTACCTCCGTCCTAAGTTACTTGTCTTAGGTCTGTCTAGAAGATGAAGGGACTATAAACTATTCCAAATTTATAAAAATATACAGCGAGAAGAAATTCTTATAACTTTCTTGCGCATATATGCATGCATGCATGCATGCATGTTAGTGTCTTCTTCCATATTTAATTTATATGAGATTATAGAAGCTAATACTATGTTATTACGTCTTTGGAATTGGTTATTCCGCCTAGATGCGATCGGTCGATGCATGCATTATATACGGGTGATGATGGTGACCTGATGATCGAGCTTTGGTATATGCTGTTCCAGTGGCTGGCTGAGCTCATTCCATCTAGATGAGAATATCTACTTTTCTTTTTTGCATTGCATAGATCCATTGGTTATTAGTTAGTTAAAGCCAGAATATATACGTCGCCGTCTTTTCGTGGTCGACCCGTACCTTTCAGTGGACCTGGAATCAACTCGTTATCTTGCCCGACTATTATTGGCCAGCCAGTTTCTTCGACACGTATATGCATACGTATGCACATAAATTTAAAAAACTGATCAAAAATTAAGCCAGTTAACTAAGGTTAATATAGTAGTATTTGATGTTGTTGTTGTTGTTGTTGTTGATACGCAAAAATTAAGCCACCTCGCCAAAAAGAAATCAGAAAATTCATTAATTTGTGATCTGTTCATACCTAGGTCACCCCGCCTTAATTTGGTTGAACGTATATAGTATGACTTAGACAGGTGATACATCGATGAAGGCGTTAGATTTGGGCACTGCTCATGCCTTAGTGATTAAGGTTTAGAGGTAGCTAAGCTAGCTAGGTGTAGCTGGGGTAGGTTGGTATTGTCATTCGAAATTCCTCGGAAAGCCAAGCATGCATATGCACGTCGCTCTCCATCGATCTTCGTCGACCATTCCAAAGTTTTGCTTTCTACGCTGTGCTGACCAAAGTAAAAGATGGTCGATGCACTCTATTCTAGCTACGTAGCTAATTCCAAGGTCTAGTTTTCCACCAGAAATAAAGTAACTATTTTTCATGAAATTACCAAGTGGTAGATTAACCATGTGTAACCTACGGGCGTCATCCAGAAAGCCGTGTGTCCCCAAGATTTTCCAGGAAGAAGCTTCCAAAAAAAGGAAAAATTACAATATGGTCCTTGTCGATGTTTGCATATCGCCATGTCGATCGTCACCCAACATTGTTGTCTGCCCCGTCGGCGCAATCTGAATGAAGAGGGAGATCACCATGCCCAGATCCTAAGGAGCACCAACGCTACCGACGCTGGTTTCCTGGGCGAAAAAGCGGTCCATTGCATGCAATAGAACCAAAATGTTATGTCATGTCAACCGGAGATTATCGCGATGTCCTTGGATCCCAACACGGCCGCTCGTACGTGATATCATTGAAGAGGAGGAACATGACAATCAACCATCTTCCACACACACCCTGCTTCAAAATGCTCAAACCCTCTGTACAAGCTGCTATTGTCGCCATTCGAGGGGGCGACTACCACCAACCCTAGCATCATGAAATACCTCCATTGGCCTCCTAATGGCTTCAAAGAAAATGTCGTTGCTGCAACGGAACCAATGCCGAGTACAAAATCCGATGCCATGGTTCCAGATGTCGCCCCACCGAGCATGCTTAGGAACTGGGAAGTGGAGCACATTCTCAACTTCAAGGGCTCAATCAAAGGGAGAAGAGTTTTGAACCGGTATAGGGTCTCTGGAGCACGGCTAATCTATAATTACTACTTTGCTCCCAACCCAACTTTCCCCGATGAACCATGGTTTCGTCGATGGTTCTGTATGCGCAAACCATTGTTCTTGCATGTGGTGGAGGGAGTGGAGGCACACGATCCCCACTTCAAACTCACCAGGGATTGTTATGGACAACTATCATTCTCTGCTAAGCAGAAATGTATGGCTGCTCTGACGATGCTTGCACATGGTACCGCCGTCGATGTTGTTGGTGAGATGGTCCGAATGGGCGAGATCCCTTGCCTGAAGATCACTGTCAAGTTTGCCTGCGTCGTGGTGCGGGTTTTTGGACCAAAGTATCCGAGAGAACCGAATGTGCAGGATACAAAAAGGTTATTGGCTATTGGAAAGGCAAGGGGAATTATGGTATGCTCGGGTCCAATTGATTGCATGCATTGGCAATGGAAAAACTGCCCCAAAGGTTTGTGTAGGATGTGCCAAGGTCACACCAAAGAGGCCACCATCATATTGGAAACAGTGCCATTACATTACTTGTGGATTTGGCATGCATTCTTTGGAATTCCTGGTTCTCACAATGACATCAATGTGCTTCAGCGATCTTCCGTTTTTAGGAGACTTTGTAATGGGGAATTTCCATCCTACACTGTCAGCGGCCGCGCGACTACAACATGGGATACTATCTTGCCGATGGTATCTATACTCAATGGGCGACATTTGTGAACAGCACATCTGATCCCCAATGAAACAAACAAAGCAACTTTGCAACAATACAAGAGGCTACTAGGAAGGATGTGGATAGGGCATTTGAAGTGCTCCAAGCTCATTGGGAATTGTTCATGGAGCTGCAATGATGTGGGAATCAAAGACTTTGTGGCAGCTGATGACATGTTGCCATTGCACAATATGATAATCGAGGATGAGGGTGATGGGTAGCCCAAAACAATGATTTTGAGACGCCTAGACAACAAGTCCACATTCCCGTACAACAACATGAAGATCAGCTTATGAAATTTTCTGTATATGCATCAAAATCTTTGAGATCATCAGGCGCACGCTCAACTGCTTAGTGATCTTGTGAAGTATATGTGGGCCTACAATGAAAACCAAAAGGTTAATGTTTGAATTGTGAACTTAAAGTAAATTTTATGTTTGAACTGTGTTTTTTTGAACAGTCACAGGGGGGTAGAGGATCCCCCACCTGAATATATTACTCAAAGGCCCGTAGGGTGAGTTACATCAAGGATTACATCGAGAGGAGACATATAGGTGCCAAGAGACGGGCGCCCTACTAACGGGGTCCTTAAACCTGAAGGCCCTCCAAAGCGTAAAGTCTGAGATGATGTTACAGAGACTGTCTAGGGTGAGTCGAGCTCGTTGTGAAAGACACGAGAATTCCTGGAGTCTCACAACTTCGAGAGAATGGCAAGGAAGACGGTGGGCCAAATGTTGATGTCGAGACCAACCGACATAGGACTAGCCCAAACAAGGTCGATGGAGGGAGGGGCAGCAGCCCCAAGAGGCACCAGACCTATGCCGCGCATGGGCGAAGGATGGCGAGGTGCGTCGAGTCCTCCAGCGTGATGTTGCACCGGGGGCAGGCCGAATCCGAGGTGATGGTGTTGGGATGTAAGTTCGTCATCGTGCTCAACAATCACGATAGAGAAGCTAGCTGAAGATCTTGACCTTGATAGGTGCGTTGGAGCTCTAGATGTGCCCGGCGTTGAGAAGATCTCTTGGTCGGAGGAGAGCAGCGAGTAGGCGCGCCTCAAGGAGAGCGAGGAGCTGCGGGAACTTGTCGCTGGCACATCGTCGGTGATGACATCCTGCAACAAAGATAAAACAGACGCAAACTCTACAGAAGCAACACTGGTTAGGTGGTTCCATAGAGTAGCGAGTAAACCATTCTGCATGACATGAGAAACCAAGACAGAGGGTGAAGTGGAGTGGGAGAAGAGGGTATGGGTAAGTGCCTGCGAGTGTTGTGGAAAGAAGCCAAGCGTCGAGCCAGAAGAAGGTGGAGGTGCCATTTCCGGTACAGACAAATGGGATTTTGCAGATGTGAGGGGGGGTTGGTCGTTTATGATTCTGCAAAGGTAGGAGCAGTTGTGAGGCTTATTCGCGAAGTCAAGAGAGTAGTGTTGGAAGAATCAGTTGACCCCTGGTAGGTCTGGTTTTTGGAGAAGATTGAAGGCAAATTCATGAGGAGGCGGTTATTTTGGGGAAGTGGTTTTGGGGAAGTAGAAGTTTGAACTATGTATTTTTGCCACTAAAATATGTTATTTATGTGCGACATTGATGTGTTTGATTGATGTGCATGGATTTGCATCAATTTGAGAGTTTGGATTTGAGGTGTGTGGCTGCCACATATGAGGGGTGGCCCGGCTCCGTCCACGGACATGCCCGAGTGCGTGCACAGACGTATAGGGAACCGATTTTCCAAGTTTGGTTGTAGATGCTTTGAGTTCAAGTCACAACGTACACATTTTTTTTGTTGAATTTATAACCAACCGCTTTTGAAAAAAAAAACTGCCAACGATTAGAGGAAGGTGGGCGTGACTAGCGAACAGATGGAAAACAATGGAGGGAATCCCGGTAGCGGTGTGCGCCGGACTAGCAATTCGATCCATGGGCATTTCTGCAAGAATTAACCCATAAAATTACATGTCTCCATATATCCTGGTCGACCAATCTAGATATCAAGCACCGGCTAAAGTGAAATTCTACAAGACCGAAAGAAAAGAATCTCAAGTGCCGTGAGGTAATTAATTAATTAACGAATCAGAAGTCTCAGTCGAGCTAGCTGTGGTTCACAGCACGCAAACTACTACGTTGTTGTCAGAGTATTTAACCTTGTGACCATCGAGTGAAATAACTAAATAAATTATATGCAGCAAAAACATTTGGTACCTCGACGTCGAGATCGATCGACAACGCACCACCATCGGCACGACTTTTTTTTTAAAAGAAAAAAGCTCACCGTCAGTGGGCACTCGGTACCGAGGCGCGTGGGCCCACGCGGGACGCCCACGAGAAGGGAAAAAACGGAGGTGGGCCCAATGTGACAGCCCGCCACCGGCCGTCCGAAACGGGCTATAAATAGGGCCCTCCTACACTTGTCTCCCTCCCTTTTCCCTCTCCCGCCACTCGCACAGCACACTCCAGGTTACGCTGTGACGCTTCTGCCCCTGGCGAGCTGCCATGGCCCTCTCCGACGTCGACCTCGACTTCGAGGCCTTCCTCGCCTACCTCGGCTCCGGCCTGGACGAGGCGCCGCCGTCCGTGCCGGCCATGTCCTCGCCGGAGGAGGGCGTGCTGAGCCCCGCTGCCCCGTCCTCGCCGGATCTTCTTCTTCCCATGCTCGCGTCGTCGCCGGAGGAGGGCATGCTGCTGAGCCCCGCCGCCCCGTCGCCGCTGGAGGCGCCGCCCATGACCACGTCGTCGCCGGAGGAGGGCACGTCGTCGGGATCCGCGGGGACCGTCGCCGCCGCCGGACCAGACGACGGCGACAGGGAGCGGAGGCTCCGCCGCAAGGTGTCCAACCGCGAGTCGGCGCGCCGGTCACGCGCGCGCAAGCAGCGGCACCTCGAGGAGCAGCGCGCCGCGGCCGCCACGCTCCAGGCCGGGAACCGGCACCTCGCCGAGAAGCTCCGGGCGGCCAGGGCGCGCGCGGGGCTCGTCGCGCTCGCCAACGCCCGCCTCCGCGCCCAGAGCCAGGCCCTGAGCCGCCGCCTCGACGCCGCGCGCCAGGCCCTCGCCCTCAGGCAGCTCTACGCCGCCGCGTCGGCCTCCGGCGGCGCCCTGGACATGCAGGCGCTCGCCTCGCTGATCCGGTAGCAAAGCGCATGGCACGGCGCGGGCGCACGCACGAGAAGATGTTTTTTGACCTGCTGCAACATCGATCGAACGAACGAACGGACGACGAACGTACGACGGACGGGCTGCTATTAATCACAACCCATAAGAAGCTAGCACTATGCATGCATGATCCTTGATGATATATAAAAGCAAGAAATTGTGGATGGAAAATGGCACCAAAAAAACGTACCTACTTGCTGCTTGATCGATGCTGCTGCTGCTCGAACATCGCCGATTTCTGCGCTCCCTCTGATCGGAAATGGACGGCCAGGATCGGTCCAGCGAGCAGGAGATGCTCTTCGACTCCCTCCGCTGGATCTCAATTATTGTTGTCTCTGTGATTTAGTACCTAGTGCTGCAGCTTTGCTACATATCTGTTGGCTGATTACTGGATGGATGTATCCATCGATCGTCTCTGTGTCCTTCTTATTCCTCATGTTTGGCACCTGTCACCCTCATGCATGTCTCTCTAAATATATATAATTTTCTTGGTCACCGGCCGAAAGTTGGTGGAGGAGTTGCACATATGCTTGTCCTCATTGTCTCATCATTCTTCTCTCCCCTCCCTCCCTTTGTGACACTCTCTCTCATAGAGAGAGAAAGTGTGTGTATGTATGAAAGTGATGCACCATATATTAATTTTGTTGAGTATCGATCGATTCCCTTCTCCTATGGGTACATACGCCCATGGCGGCTTTATATATGCTCATCTATATATGTCTGTTTCCGGAGGTGGTGGTGGCGGGTCGTCGTCGAAAGCAAAGACCGCAAGGTAGTCATTGCGGTTTACGTCTCCTTTTTTCGGGAAATCATTTTACGTCTCTAGTGTCTTTGACGAACCATGGTCTCTTTTGTGTTGCTTTTCCAAGCTGATTTTGGTGATGGCACTTTCGCCACTCTTTCACGAAAGAATGTTGTGGAATGATGCATGATGTGAAACAGTAATTACACCAGCCATAAGATAGAAAAACCTTTACAAACCTCTTTTTCTTCTAGAGAAATCGGTTTACGTATCTCTAGAGCCTTTGCGAACCGCCGTCTCTTTTGTGTGGTTGTTTCCGAGATGATTCCGTTGATGGCATTTTCGCCACCTTTTCCGGAACATTAGCCATAAGAAAAACCTAGTACAGTTGCTTACTGTTTTCACGATTGCTATTTGACAGTTGTTTGGAAACGATTCTAGTGTCGGTAGTCTTATGGAGGCAGTGGCGTAGCTAGGGGGTGGCCAGGGTGGTCAATGGACCACCCTGGGGGACCACCCTGGAATTTCCCCATAGCTTGTATATATAGTGTAGTAAAAAATATTTCTTTGAAAATAAATAAATTTATGTAAATATTTCTATTGATGGACCACCCTGGCTTATTGCGCTGGCTATGCCAATGGAGGGACGAAGATGGGGGGTAGATTGCCGAGCCGCATACAAGGAGGTTGCGGCGTCCCTAGTGTGGGATAGCCAAGAATGACCCGAGCCCGCAACAACACGGCTAGCCGCGATATCGCAGGTAGAGGCACACAGACAGTTAACGGTTCGGGGTCAAGGATGGGCTACCAGGGGAAGATGAGTTAGGAAGGTGGCCGGGACGGCGATGACAGGACAGAGGGGGCAACTTGGGCAAGGCTGTGTGGCGAGATGGCACGAGGCACATGGAAGAAAAAGAAAAGCACACATGCTCAAAAATCGACTGCTAGTTCAACAAAATTAAGGTAATTTCCATATAGTTGCCCCCTTTTATAGATTTTTACTAACTGAAAGTTGGTGGACAATTGCATATATGCTTGTCCTGATTGTCTCATCATTCTTCTCTCCCTCCCCTTTGTGATATTGAGAGATAGAGAAAGTGTGTATGTGAAAGCGATGCACCATAATTTTGTCGAGTGTCGACACTTCCTGTCATACACACACATGGCGGCCTTATATATGTGCATGTTTATCTTTTTTGATGATGGTAAATACGCGCGCGCAAAAACAAACATCTCTATGAATGCATGACGAGTTGTCATCGAGACATCGTCGAAACCGAAAAAGAACGAGGTAACCACACAGTTTACGTCTCTCGAGTGTCTTTACGAACCACGGTCTCTTTTGTGTTTTTTCTTGGAGCTCGCTTTTGCTTATGGCACTTTCACCGCATTTTCTGAGAAAGAACATTGTGGTTGTATAGCTTTATTGACGGTGAAACAGTAATTACCACGTCCCCAAGAAAAGTCAATACGCCTGGTTATTGTCTCTCCAGAATCGTGCCGCCCGGCTTTGCAACTTAAAATTTAACCTTCACTGTGAAAAAAAAAATCAAATGAAAAATTCTACTAACCGTGTCCGCATCTACGAATTTTGTCCAGGGAGAAAAGGCCTTCTAGAAGGGCCTCTCTCTTCGGCCCACAAACGAACTCGTGCTGTAAGGCCCTGGCGGGCTATGCGCGGCCCAGGTTACAGATAGCGTGTATTTGCTCTTGTTCACAGTTCATTTTTATTTTTATTTTTTTTAGGATATTGTTCACAGTTCCTCTTCTTCTTTCACCTCGCCTTAGTTGGAGGCTTCTGTAACCTCAAGGTCAAAGTAAATAAGAAAAAAGATGCCTGAATTGAATCCATGGCGGCCTTGCTCGCTCATCTCCGCACATGAATCATCATTTTAAAAGCACCAGCTTGCCACCCCTTGAGCAAACAACATCGCCATCAGATCAAAAATCTCACCTTGTTTCTTCCTAGCAGTGTTTTTTATTCATCTTCCCGCCATTTCAGCGGATTGCACCACGCACGCATGACTCCTCCACCTTTCCACCACTCCTCGGCGACCACCTACACCTACCAAGAGAAGAGAGTCAGTGGGACGACCTTCTTTACTGTTCACAACAGGTCTCTCTGTCTCTAGAACACACACTTTTTGTCAGTGAGGCCCCTTACGACAGTGGTAATTACAGCGGCAGTGCCCTACCACTGCTTTGCTTTTCAGGAAGGAGAGGGAGAAGGAGAGGAGGAGACATGTCGAGCTTTGCAACAGGATCAGTCGCCGTCCACAGCCCCGCCATGCATGTCGATGGATTGTCCATAGTCCGTGAGAGCTAGTGCTCAGCCGCTACAAGTTCAGAAGCGCACCTGACAGAGGTGAGCTGAGCTGAGTTCTCCTGGCACTTGCAGGAGCTAGCTAGCGTTGCACCCACCTCTCTGTCTCTATTCTGTTTCTACCTGCTTCCATGGTCGGCGGCAGGAGGCTCTCGGAGCTGCTCCGGGAGCAGCACGAGCCGTTCCTCCTCCTTCAAGGAGAGCCCTGCTGCTCCTCCGTCCAAGACAGGGGCGCCAGGGCTTCTTGGCGTAGGGCCATGAGGAGGGCGCTGCCGCGGTGGCGCTGGGCCGGCCTTGCCGCCGGATGCTTCCCCTGCACCGCCCGCCGCAAGCGCGAGAGCTTCCGCCCTCTGCCGCGCGCGGGCCACGCGTGCTGCAACGACGATGCTGTGGCTACGGAATCCGACGGCGGCGACGGCGCGAGGCGGCTCAGCCCGGTGTCCGTCCTGGACGTGCTGCGCTGCTCCGACGAGGAGGAGGAGGCGTCGTCGTCGCCCACGCTTAGCCACTGTAAGCACTACACTACTCTGCTTCTGACGTCACCGTTCCAAGGAGAATTCTCCTCTGCTTGGTTTCATGCTCTGCTTCTTGATAAATACAGCAGGGGAGGAGGAAGACAACGACGAGAAGCCATCGTGGACGCCAGCTGGGAGCTCGCCGCCACCACCCGACCCGCTCACCGACGAGAAGGAGGAGTGGAGGAAGGTGGTTTCGTCGTGGGAGCGGATCGCGGGGGACATCGCAAGGGTCCCGGCGCTTGCGGAGCTGGACCTTTCAAGCTCCATGTCGGCGAGGGAGTGGGAGTGGCACGGGGAGTCGGAGGCAGAGCGGGTGGGCGCGAGCGTGGAGGCCATCATCTTCGAGGAGATGAGCGCGGAGGCCGTGCGCGACATGGTCGATCGAGCTATAGCGAGTCGGAGCGCTCCTAGTCCAAGCTAGCTTTGCAACTGGCTCAACGAGATTTCTACCATTTCTGGGTTCAGTTGGTATAAACAGTACTCTACGTAGTATAATACTTGTAGTGTACTAAGTATAGCTAGGAGCAGACTCTGGTTGCAGTTGCAGTTGTACTACAGGGCAGTGGTATCCGATGCAAAAATGTATATGACTCGAGAAGAAAAGAAAAAGAAAAATCTCTGGAGATATTTTACATTTTCTACTACACTAGAGTTTAGACATGCTGCTGGAGATGCTCTTACAAGTATATATGCAATGAAATTGGCTAATGTCCAAGACTGATTTCCGAACTCTGTATACGCATGACAAAATATCATCCAACATCACTCAGTACACTGGATGTTAGAGCATCTCTAGCCGTTCCGCACCCCCGGGCTCGAAATAGCGTCTCCTGGGGCGGCTGCCGGCGCTTTTCTGCCCGCGGCGGTTCCCAACCACCGTCCCAGGTCGACCGCCAGACGCCGTTTTTTGAAATGAAGTTTGGCTAAAATTAGACCGAAAAGACACGAATTCAACGGGTTTCATTCATATTCGGCAGTTTTCATTCATATTTGTACATAATAAAAAAGCCATAATAAAAACGTAAAAGAAAAAACTACGCCGTCGCCGCTGTCGTCGTCTCCTGCACGCCGCCACCGCCGTCTTTGCTGCACTCCTGACATGCGTCGCCGATGCGGGCGGGGTTGATCGGCCCACGAGGG
>NC_041389.1:8846128-8861817 GCF_002162155.2 Triticum dicoccoides
GGGGGCGCCCAAGGGTAGGGCGTGCCTCCCTGCCTCGTGGCTTCCTCGAAGCTTCCCTGACGTCTACTCCAAGTCTACTGGATTGCTTCCGTTCCAAAAATAACTCTCCCGAAGGTTTCAATCCGTTTGGACTCCGTTTGATATTCCTTTTCTTCGAAACACTGAAATAGGCAAGAAAACATCAATTTGGGCTGGGCCTCCAGTTAATAGGTTAGTCCCAAAAATGATATAAAAGTGATTAGTAAAGCCCATAAACATCCAAAACAGGTAATATAATAGCATGGAACAATAAAAGATTATAGATACGTTGGAGACATATCAAGCATCCCCAAGCTTAATTCCTGCTCGTCCTCGAGTAGGTAAATGATAAAAATAGAATTTTTGATGTGGAATGCACCTAGCATATTTCTCAATGTAATTTTCTTTATTGTGGTACAATTGTTCGGATCCAAATGATTCAAGATAAAAGTTCATATTAACATAAAAATAGTAATACTTGAAGCATACTAAAAAGTAATCATGTCTTCAAAATTGCATAGCCAAAGAAAGCTTATCCCTACAAAATCATATAGTTAGGCTATGCTTCATTTTCATCACATAAAATACTCCCATCATGCACAACCCCTGTTTCATCCAAGCAAATGGTTCATATTTTTTAACGCGCTTCAGCTTTTTCAACTCTCATGGAATACATGAGCGCAAACCATGGATATAGCACTATATGTGGAATAGGATGGTGGTTGTGAAGAAGACAAAAAGGGAGAAGATAGTCTGACATCAACTAGGCGTATCAACGGGCTATGGAGATGCTGTTGGGGATCGTTGCAGAAATTAAAAAAATTCTACGCATCACCAAGATCAATCTATGGAGAAACTAGCAACAAGAGAGAGGGGAGTGCATCTTCATGATGTCTACTACACAACCTTCTTCTTGTAGACGTTGTTGGGCCTGCAAGTGCACATGTTTGTAGGACAGTAGCAAATTTCCCTCAAGTGGATGACCTAAGGTTTATCAATCTGTAGGAGGCGTAGGATGAAGATGGTCTCTCTCAAACAACCTTGCAACCAAATAACAAAGAGTCTCTTGTGTCCCCAACACACCCAATACAATGGTAAATTGTATAGGTGCACTAGTTCAGCGAAGAGATGATGATACAAGTGCAATATGGATGGTAGATAAAGGTATTTGTAATCTGAAATTATAAAAACAGTAAGGTAGCAAGCGATAAAAGTGAGCGTAAACGGTATTGCAATGATAGGAAACAAGGCCTAGGGTTCATACTTTCACTAATGCAAGTTCTCTCAACAATAATAATATAGATAGATCATATAACAAGCCCTCAACATGCAACAAAGAGTCACTCCAAAGACACTAATAGCGGAGTATGAACGAAGAGATTATGGTAGGGTACAAAACCACCTCAAAGTTATTCTTTCGGATCAATCTATTCAAGAGTTCGTACTAGAATAACACCTTAAGACACAAATCAACCAAAACCCTAATGCCACCTAGATACTCCATTGTCACCTCAAGTATCCGTGGGCATGATTATACAATATGCATCACACAATCTCAGATTCATCTATTCAACCAACACAAAGTACTTAAAAGAGTGTCCCAAAGTTTCTACCGGAGAGTCAAGAACGTGTGCCAACCCCTATGCATAGGTTCATGGGCGGAACCCGCAAGTTGGTCACCAAAACATACATCAAGAGGCACATGATATCCCATTGTCACCACAGATAAGCACAGCAAGACATACATCAAGTGTTCTCATAAAAGACTCAATCCGATAAGATAACTTCAAAGAGGAAACTCAATTCATCACAAGAGAGTAGAGGGGGAGAAACATCATAAGATCCAACTATAATAGCAAAGCTTGGGATACATCAAGATCATGCCATAGAGGGAACACGAGAGAGAGAGATCAAACACATAGCTACTGGTACATACCCTCAGCCTCGAGGGTGAACTACTCCCTCCTCATCATGGAGAGCGTCGGGATGATCAAAATGGCCATCGGTGAAGGATCCCCCTCCGGCAGGGTGCCGGGAAGGGCTCCCGAGAGGTTTTTGGTGGCTACAGAGGCTTGCGGCAGCGGAACTCCTGATCTATCTTGATTTTTGATGGTTTTAGGGTACGTAGGCTTATATAGGCGAAAGAAGTCGGTCGGGAGGTGCTCGAGGGGCCCACGAGACAGGGGGGCGCGCCCAATAGGGCGGGGGGCTCCTATCTCGTGGCCTCCTCAAGGCTCTTTTGACGTGAACTCCAAGTCTCCTGGGTGATATTCTTCCCAAAAATAACGCTACCGAAGGTTTCATTCCGTTTGGACTTCGTTTGATATTCCTTTTCTTCGAAGTACTGAAACAGGCAATAAAACAGCAATATGGGCTGGGCCTCTGGTTAATAGGTTAGTCCCAAAAGTAATATAAAAGTGTATAATAAAGCCCATAATCATTCAAAACAGATAATAAAATAGCATGAATGCTTCATAAATTATAGATACGTTGGAGACGTATCAGCATCCCCAAGCTTAATTCCTACTCGTTCTCGAGTAGGTAAATGATAAAAGAAAGAATTTATGAAGTGTGAATGCTAGAGGTGCACAAGTTTGATCAATGATAATTTCAATCACCTTTACTAGCATCAATATATGTCATAACAGTAGTTCATCTCATAAACTTTTCACGAACTAGTAACAAGAAATTCACATGTTAAAGCATAGACCATAAATTTTCTTGAAAACTAGCAAACTTCATTCTTAGTCATCAAACAACTGCAATTCATCTTACTTTCAGGAAGAGTCTATGTCAGAGCTTTCATTTAGCAAACTTCACATACTCAACTATCATATAGTCTTCTACAATTGCTAACACTCACGCAATACTTGTGGTTATGAAGTTTTAATCAGGCACAGAGAAAGATTGTGGCTTATAATGTTGCCTCCAAACGTATTCACCTTTGGATGATGTCAACAATAATAGTTCATGCTAACATACATCCAATTGGATATATATATCAGGATCACCCTAACACAAAGTGCTTGCCAAAGGATAAAATGAAAAAGGAAAATGTGAAGATCACCTTGACTCTTGCATAAAGTAAAAGACATAAAGTAAAAGATAGGCCCTTCGCAGAGGGAAGCAGAGGTTGTCATGCGCTTTTAGGGTTGGATACACAAAATCTTAATGCGAAAGAACGCTACTTTATATTGCCCCTTGTATATGGACCTTTATTATGCAGTCCGTCGCTTTTATTGCTTCCATAACAAGTTCGTACAAAGCTTATTTTCTCCACACTAATAAGTCATGCATATTTAGAGAGCAATTTTTATTGCTTGCACCGGTGACAACTTACTTGAAGGATCTTACTTAATCCATAGGTAGGTATGATGGACTCTCATGGCAAAAACTGGGTTTAAGGATATTTGGAAGCACAAGTAGTATCTCTACTTTGTGCTAGGAATTTGTGAGGGGGAAAGGCAAGCTCAACATGGTTGAATGATCCATGACAATATACTTTAACTGAGATGCGAGAAAACATAACCCATTACGTTGTCTTCCTTATCCAACATCAACTCTTTAGCATGTCATACTTAATGAGTGCTCATAATTATAAAAGATGTCTATGATAATATATTTATATGTGAAATCTCTCTTCCTTCAATATTCTTTCATGAATTGTTCAAATGACCAATACAATGCTTGCTAACCGTCAATAAATTTACAACCTCTACTTCTTAGATGTGAAGTCATTACTCCCCATGAAATAAGCAAATGAGGCATATATAATTTCAGATTTATGACAATCAACTCATTCAACAATTTACTCATAGGATATAAGTGAAGCACACGAGTAAATGAAAAGCTACTCCAAAAAGATATAAGTGAAGATCAATGAGTAGCTAAATAATTACGTAAGTATGTGAAGACTCTCTCTCATTAAGGAATTTCAGATCTTGGTATTGTATTCAAACAGCAAGCAAAACAAAATAAAAAAGACAATGCAAGGATAGCACAACTCATGTGAAGAAGCAAAAACTTAGGTTCAACCAATACTAACCGATAGTGGTTGAAGAAGAAAGGTGGGATGCCTACCGGGGCATCCCCAAGCTTAGATGATTGAGACTTCTTGAAATAATATCTTGGGGTGCCTTGGGCATCCCCAAGCTTGAGCTTTTGTGTCTCCTTAATTCCTTTCATATCATGGTTTCTCTTCTTTTTATCAAAAGCTTCATTCACAACAAACTCAACAAGAACTCGTGAGATCGGTTAGTATAAACCAATGCAAAACCTTATCACTTTCTACTGTAACAAATCACTAAAATTATTATTCAACATTGCATACTAAATGCCTCTGCATATTTAATACTCCTATCCTCAAATAGAGTCATTAAACAAGCAAACATACGCAAACAATGCAAACATAACAGCAATCTGCCAAAACAATACAGTCTGTAAAGAATGCAAGAGTAACAATACTTCCCTGACTCCAAAAATTATGAACTAAAATTCCCACTGTAATAAATTTATCAGATCTTAATATGAAAAAATATTCAACATTATACCATTCTCTGACTTTTCTAGGGAATTTTTGCAACAGCGGTAAACTTTCTGTTTTCAAACAGCAGCATGTATACTACCAAAATAAGCATGGCAAAGGCTATCCTTGACTTTTTTTATTGAAAATAAAGATGCAAAACATTAATCTAAATAACAGCAAGGAAATACTAACAGGAGAAAATGACGCTCCAAGCAAAACACATATCATGTGGCGAATAAAAATATAGCTCCAAGTAAAGTTACCGATGAACGAAGACGAAAGAGGGGATGCCTTCCGGGGCATCCCCAAGCTTAGTCTCTTGGTTGTCCTTGAATATTACCTTGGGTCGCATTGGGCATCCCCAAGCTTAGGCTCTTGCCACTCCTTATTCCATAATCCATCGAATCTTTACCCAAAACTTGAAAACTTCAACCACACAAAACTCAAAACAAAACTGGTAAGCTCCGTTAGTATAAGAAAATAAATCCACCACTTACGTACTGTAATGAACTCATTATAAATTCATATTGGTGTAATATATACTGTATTCTAACTTCTCTATGGTTCATACCACTTAATACTAGCCATAGATTGATCAAAATAAGCAAACAACACAATGAAAACAGAATCTGTCAAAAACAGAACAGTCTGTAGTAATCTGTATCAAATGTATACTTCTGGAACTCAAAAAAAAATTTAAATAAATTTCTGGACCTGAATAATTTGTCTATTAATCATATGCAAAAAGAATCAACCTAAAAGCACTCTCCAATAAAAAATGGCAGCTAATCTCGTGAGCGCTAAAGTTTCTGTTTTCTACAACAAGATCACATAAACTTCACCCAAGTCTTCCCAAAGGTTCTACTTGGCACTTTATTGAAACAAGAGCTATAAAACATGATTACTACAGTAGCATAATCATGTGAAAACACAAAAACAGTAAGGGTAAATATTGGGTTGTCCCCCAACGAGCGCTTTTCTTTAATGCCTTTCTAGCTAGGCATGATGATGGCAATGATGCTCACATAGAAGATAAGAATTGAAACATAACGGGAGCATCATGAAGCATATGACTAGCACATTTAAGCCTAAACCACTTCCTATGCATAGGGATTTTGTGAGAAAATAACTTATGGGAACAATAATCAACTAGCATAGGAAGATAAAACAAGCATTGCTTCAAGAATTTTAACACATAGAGAGAGAAAACTTGATATTATTGCAATTCCTACAAGCATATGTTCCTCTCTCATAATAATTTTCAGTAGCATCATGAATGAATTCAAAAATATAACCAGCACCTAAAGCATTCTTTTCATGATCTACTAGCATAGAAGATTTACTACTCTCCACATAAGCAAAATTCTTCTCATGAATAATAGTGGCAGCAAACTCAACAAAATAATTATCATGTGAGGCATAATCCAATTGAAAACTAAAATCATGATGACAAGTTTCATGTTTATCATTATTCTTAATAGCATACAAGTCATCACAATAATCATCATAGATAGCAACTTTGTTCTCATAATCAATTGGAACCTCTTCCGAAATAGTGGAATCATCACTAAATAAAGTTGACACTCTTCCAAATCCACTTTCATATTCATCACAATAAGATTCAATATCCTACAAAGTAGTGGGATCAATACTACCTAAAATTGACACTCTTCCAAACCCACTTTCATCAATATAATCATCATAAATAGGAGGCATGCTTTCATCATAATAAATTTGCTCATCAAAACTTGGGGGACAAAAAAATATCATATTCATTAAACATAGCATCCCCAAGCTTGTGGCTTTGCATATCATTAGCATCATGGATATTCAAGGAATTCATACTAACAACATTGCAATCATGCTCATCATTTAAAGATCTAGTACCAAACATTCTAATGCATTCTTCTTCTAGCATTTGAACACAATTTTCCTTTCCATCATTCTCACGAAAGATATTAAAAAGATGAAGCATATGAGAAAAACTTAATTCCATTTTTTTGTAGTTTTCTTTTATAGACTAAACTAGTGATAAAACAAGAAACAAAAAGATTCGATTGCAAGATCTAAAGATATACCTTCAAGCGCTAACCTCCCCGGCAACGGCGCCAGAAAAGAGCTTAGTTGACGGGGTGTGGGTGCCGCTTACCTAGCCTCCCCGGCAACGGCGCCAGAAAAGAGCTTGATGTCTACTACACAACCTTCTTCTTGTAGACGTTGTTGGGCCTGCAAGTGCACATGTTTGTAGGACAGTAGCAAATTTCCCTCAAGTGGATGACCTAAGGTTTATCAATCCGTAGGAGGCGTAGGATGAAGATGGTCTCTCTCAAACAACCCTGCAACCAAATAACAAAGAGTCTCTTGTGTCCCCAACACACCCAATACAATGGTAAATTGTATAGGTGCACTAGTTCGGCGAAGATATGGTGATACAAGTGCAATATGGATGGTAGATAAAGGTATTTGTAATCTGAAATTATAAAAACAGCAAGGTAGCAAGCGATAAAAGTGAGCGTAAACGGTATTGTAATGATAGGAAACAAGGCCTAGGGTTCATACTTTCACTAGTGCAAGTTCTCTCAACAATAATAACATAGATATATCATATAACAAGCCCTCAACATGCAACAAAGAGTCACTCCAAAGACACTAATAGTGGAGTACGAACGAAGAGATTATGGTAGGGTACAAAACCACCTCAAAGTTATTCTTTCAGATCAATCTATTCAAGAGTTCGTACTAGAATAACACCTTAAGACACAAATCAACCAAAACCCTAATGCCACCTAGATACTCCATTGTCACCTCAAGTATCCGTGGGCATGATTATACGATATGCATCACACAATCTCAGATTCATCTATTCAACCAACACAAAGTACTTCAAAGAGTGTCCCAAAGTTTCTACCGGAGAGTCAAGAACGTGTGCCAACCCCTATGCATAGGTTCATGGGCGGAACCCGCAAGTTGGTCACCGAAACATACATCAAGAGGCACATGATATCCCATTGTCACCACAGATAAGCACGGCAAGACATACATCAAGTGTTCTCATAAAAGACTCAATCCGATAAGATAACTTCAAAGGGGGAACTCAATTCATCACAAGAGAGTAGAGGGGGAGAAACATCATAAGATCCAACTATAATAGCAAAGCTCGGGATACATCAAGATCGTGCCATAGAGGGAACACGAGAGAGAGAGAGAGATCAAACACATAGCTACTGGTACATACCCTCAGCCTCGAGGGTGAACTACTCCCTCCTTGTCATGGAGAGCGTCGGGATGATCAAAATGGCCACCGGTGAAGGATCCCTCCTCCGGCAGGGTGCTGGGAAGGGCTCCCGAGAGGTTTTTGGTGGCTACAGAGGCTTGCGGCGGCGGAACACCCGATATATCTTGATTTTTGATGGTTTTAGGGTACGTAGGCTTATATAGTGGCCTCCTCGTGGCTCTTCTGACGTGAACTCCTCGTGGCTCTTCTGACGTGAACTCCAAGTCTCCTGGGTGATATTCTTCGCAAAAATAACGTTGCCGAAGGTTTCATTCCTTTTGGACTCCGTTTGATATTCCTTTTCTTAGAAATACTGAAACAGGCAATAAAACAACAATATGGGCTGGGCCTCTGGTTAATAGGTTAGTCCCAAAAGTAATATAAAAGTGTATAATAAAGCCCATAATTATTCAAAACAGATAATAAAATAGCATGAATGCTTCATAAATTATAGATACGTTGCAGACGTATCACTTCATATCCTTGAAGATCGCGACAAGGAAGCGTTACAAGAACGCGGATGAAGGAGTCGTACTCGTAACGATTCAGATCGCGGTGGATTCCGATCTAAGCGCCGAACAACGGCACCTCCGAGTTCAACACACGTGCAGCCCGATGACGTCTCCCGCGCCTTGATCCAGCAAGGAGGAGGGAGAGGTTGAGGAAGAAGGCTCCAGCAGCAGCACGACGGCGTGGTGGTGGTGGAGCAGCGGTTCTCCGACAGGGCTTCGCCAAGCTCAAACGGAGGAGGAGAGGTGTTGGAGAGGGGGAGGGCTGCACCTTGGATGTGGTGCGGCTGCCCTCCCTCCTCCCCTCTATTTATAGGGTGAAGGGGGAAGGGGGCCGGCCCCTCTAGATGATATCTAGAGGGGGGGGGCAAGGGGAGGGGGCTTGCCCCCAAGCCAAGGGGGGCGCCCCTTTAGGGTTCCCCCCAACCCTAGGCGCATGGGACCCAGGGGGTGGCGCCCAGCCCACTTGGGGCTGGTTCCCTTCCACATACAGCCCTTAAGGGCCCTCTGGGCAGGTGGACCCTCTCGGTGGACCCCTGGAATCCCTTCGGTGTTCCCGGTACAATACCGATAAACCCCCAAACACTTTCGGTGACCGTATGATAACTTCCCGTATAAAAATCTTCACCTGCGGACTATTCTGGAACTCCTCGTGACGTCCGGGATCTCATCCGGGGCTCCGAACAACATTCGGTAACCACGTACAAACCTTCCTATAACCCTAGCGTCATTGAACCTTAAGTGTGTAGACCCTACGGGTTCGGGAATCATGCAGACATGACCGAGACAGCTCTCCGGCCAATAAACAACAGCGGGATCTGGATACCCATGTTGGCTCCCACATGTTCCACGATGATCTCATCGGATGAACCACGATGTCAAGGATTCAAGCAATCCCGTATACAATTCCCTTTGTCAATCGGTATGTTACTTGCCCGAGATTCGATCATCGGTATCCCAATACCTTGTTCAATCTCGTTACCGGCAAGTCACTTTACTCATTCCGTAATGCATGACCCCGTGACCAACTACTTAGTCACATTGAGCTCATTATGATGATGCATTACCGAGTGGGCCCAGAGATACCTCTCCGTCATACGGAGTGACAAATCCCAGTCTCGATTCGTGCCAACCCAACAGACACTTTCGGAGATACCCATAGTGCACCTTTATAGCCACCCAGTTATGTTGTGACGTTTGGTACACCCTAAGCATTCCTACGGTATCCAGGAGTTGCACAATCTCATGGTCTAAGGAAATGATACTTGACATTAGAAAAGCTTTAGCAAACGAACTACACAATCTTGTGCTAAGCTTAGGATTGGGTCTTGTCCATCACAATGTCCATAGTCAAGAAACCATGACCATCTTTTGATCAACGAGCTAGTCAACTAGAGGCTCACTAGGGACATGTTGTGGTCTATTTATTCACACATGTATTACGGTTTCCGGTCAATACAATTATAGCATGAATGATAGACAATTATCATGAACAAGGAAATAGAATAATAACCATTTTATTATTGCCTCTAGGGCATATTTCCAACAGTCTCCCACTTGCACTAGAGTCAATAATCTAGTTACATTGTGATGAATCGAACACCCATAGAGTTCTGGTGTTGATCATGTTTTGCTCGTGGAAGAGGTTTAGTCAACGGATCTGTGACATTTAGATCTGTATGCACTTTAGAAATATCTATTTCTCCATCTTGAACATTTTCACGTATGGAGTTGAAGCGATGCTTGATGTGCCTGGTCTTCTTGTGAAACCTAGGCTCCTTGGCAAGGGCAATAGCTCCAGTGTTGTCATAGAAGAGAGTCATCGGGCCCGACGCATTGGGAATAACTCCTAGGTCGGTAATGAACTCATTCATCCAGATTGCTTCATGTGCTGCCTCCGAGGCTGCCATGTGTTCTGCTTCACATGTAGATCCCGCCACGACGCTTTGCTTGTAACTGCACCAGCTTACTGCCCCACCATTCAAAATTTACATGTATCCGGTTTGTGACTTGGAGTCATCCAGATCTGTGTCGAAGCTAGCATCGATGTAACCCTTTTCGACGAGCTCTTCGTCACCTCCATAAAGAAGAAACATATCCTTAGTCCTTTTCAGGTACTTCAGGATATTCTTGGCCGATGTCCAGTGTTCCATGCCGGGATTACTTTGGTACCTCCCTACCAAACTTACGACAAGGTTTACATCAGGTCTGGTACACACCATGGCATACATAATAGACCCTATGGCTGAGGCATAGGGGATGACACTCATCTTTTCTCTATCTTCTGCCGTGGTCGGGCTTTGAGCCGAGCTCAATTTCACACCTTGCAATATAGGCAAGAACCCCTTCTTGGACCGATCATATTAAACTTCTTTAATATCTTATCAAGGTATGTGCTTTGTGAAAGACCTATGAGGCGTTTCGATCTATCTCTATAGATCTTGATGCCTAATATGTAAGCAGCTTCTCCAAGGTCCTTCTTTGAAAAACACTTATTCAAGTAGGCCTTTATGCATTCCAAAAGTTCTATATCATTTTCCATCAATAGTATGGCATCCACATATAATATGAGAAATGCTACAAAGCTCCCACTCACTTTCTTGTAAACCCGGGCTTCTCCATTAGTCTGAATGAAAAGTTTCCTGGGGCTAGCCGACGCTTTTCTGGCCGCGGCGGGTTCCCAACCACCGTCCCTGGTCGACCCCCAGACGCCATTTTTTGAATTGAAGTTCGGCTAAAATTGGACCGAAAAGACACGAATTCAACGGGTTTCATTCATATTCGGCGGTTTTCATTCATATTTGTACATAATAAAAAAGACATAATGAAAACGCAAAAGAAAAAACATTACCATCCGCGTCCGTCTTCTTCTTAAAGATCCATTTATTTTCTATCGCTCACCGATCATCGGGCAAGTCTGTCAAAGTCCATACTTTGTTTTCATACATGGATCCTATCTCGGATTGCATGGCTTCAAGCTATTTGTTGGAATCTGGGCCCGCCATCGCTTCTTCATAGTTCGAAGGTTCACCGTTGTTTAACAACATGATTTCCAGGACACGGTTGCCATACCATTCTGGTGTGGAACGTGTCCTTGTGGACCTACGAAGTTCAGTAGCAACTTGATCCGAAGTACCTTGATCATCATCATTAACTTCCTCTCTAGTCGGTGCAAGCACCACAGAAACATCTTCCTGAGCTGCGCTACTTTCCGGTTCAAGAGGTAGTACTTCATCAAGTTCTACTTTCCTCCCACTTACTTCTTTACAGAGAAACTCTTTCTCCAGAAAGGACCCGTTCTTGGCAACAAAGATCTTGCCTTCGTATCTGAGGTAGAAGGTATACCCAATGGTTTCCTTAGGATATCCTACGAAGACGAATTTTTCTGACTTGGGTTTGAGCTTTTTAGGTTGAAGTTTCTTGACATAAGCATCGCATCCCCAAACTTTTAGAAACGACATTTTAGGTTTCTTCCCAAACCATAATTCATACGGTGTCATCTCAACGGATTTATAGGGTGCCCTATTTAAAGTGAATGTAGCTGTCTCTAGAGCATATCCCCAAAATGATAGCAGTAAATTGGTAAGAGACATCATAGATCGCACCATATCCAATAGAGTGCGATTACGACGTTCGGACACACCGTTACGCTGAGGTGTTCCAGGTGGCGTGAGTTGTGAAACAATTCCACATTTCCTTAAGTGCGTACCAAATTTGTGACTTAAATATTTCCCCCATGATCTGATCGTAAGAATTTTATTTTTCTGTGACGTTGATTCTCTACCTCATTCTGAAATTCCTTGAACTTTTCAAAGGTCTCAGACTTGTGTTTCATCAAGTAGACATACCCATATCTACTTAAGTCATCAGTGAGGGTGAGAACATAACGATAGCCTCCACGAGCCTCAACGCTCATTGGACCGCAAACATCAGTATGTATGATTTTCAATAAGTTGGTTGCTCGCTCCATTGTTCCGGAGAACGGAGTCTTGGTCATTTTGCCCGTGATGCATGGTTCGCATGTGTCAAATGATTCTTAATCAAGAGACTCCAAAAGTCCATCTGCATGGAGCTTCTTCATGTGTTTGACACCAATGTGACCAAGACGGCAGTGCCATAAGTATGTGGGACTATCATTATCAACCTTACATCTTTTGGTATTCACACTATGAATATGTGTAACATTACGTTCGAGATTCATGAAGAATAAACGATTGACCAGCGGGGCATGACCATGAAACATATCTCTCATATAAATAGAACAACCATTATTCTCGGATTTAAATCAGTAGCCATCTCGTATTAAACGAGATCCATATACAATGTTCATGCTCAAAGCTGGCACTAAATAACAATTATTGAGGTTTAAAACTAATCCCGTGGGTAAATGTAGAGGTAGCGTGCCGACGGCGATCACATCGACCTTGGAACCATTCCCGATGTGCATCGTCACCTCGTCCTTCGCCAGTCTCCGCTTATTCCATAGCTCCTATTTTGAGTTACAAATATGAGAAACTGCACCAGTATCAAATACCCAGGAGCTACTACGAGTACTGGTAAGGTACACATCAATAACATGTATATCACATATACCTTTGGTGTTGCCGGCCTTCTTGTCTGCTAAGTACTTGGGGCAGTTCCGCTTCCAGTGTTCGTTTCCCTTGCAATAAAAGCACTCTAATTGTTGTTGCAAGTTTTTTACGTGGCTGCTATAGGTTTCTAGCAAGAACGTTTCTTACCTACGCCAAAACCACAACGTGATATGCCAATTGCTATTTACCCTTCATAAGGACCCTTTTCATCGAATATGATCCGAATAAAGTGAGAGGGACAGACACCCGCTAGCCACCTTATGCAACTAGTGCATGTCAGTCGGTGTAACCTGTCTCACGTAAGCGTACATGTAAGGTCGGTCCGGGCCGCTTCATCCTATGATGCCGCCGAATCAAGATAAGACTAGTAGTGGCAAGTAAATTGACAAAATCGATGCCCACAACAACTTGTGTTCTACTCGTGCATAGAAACTATGCATAGACCTAGCTCATGATGCCATTGTTGGGGATCGTTGCAGAAATTAAAAAATTTCTACGCATCACCAAGATCAATCTATGGAGAAACTAGCAACGAGAGAGAGGGGAGTGCATCTTCATACCCTTGAAGATCGCGACACGGAAGGGTTACAAGAACGCGGATGAAGGAGTTGTACTCGTAGCGATTCAGATCACGGTGGATTCCGATCTAAGCGCCGAACAATGGCACCTCCGCGTTCAACACACGTGCAGCCTAGTGACGTCTCCTCCACCTTGATCCAGCAAGGAGGAGGGAGAGGTTGAGGAAGAAGGCTCCAACAGCAGCACGACGGTGTGGTGGTGGTGGAGCAGCGGTTCTCCGGCAGGGCTTCGCCAAGCTCAAACGGAGGAGGAGAGGTGTTGGAGAGGGGGAGGGCTGTGCCTTGGATGTGGTACGGCTGCCCTCCCTCCTCCCCTCTATTTACAGGGTGAAGGGGGAAGGGGGTCGGCCCCTCTAGATGAGATCTAGAGGGGGGGCGGCGGCCAAGGGGAGGGGGCTTGCCCCCCAAGCCAAGGGGGCGCCCCCTTTAGGGTCCCCCCAACCCTAGGCGCATGGGCCCTTGGGGGTGGCGCCCAGCCAACATTGGGCTGGTTCCCTTCCACATACAGCCCATAAGGGCCCTCCGGGGCAGGTGGACCCTCCCGGTGGACCCCCGGAATCCCTTCGATGGTCCCGGTACTATGCCGATAAACCCCCGAACACTTCCGGTGACCGTATGATGACTTTCCATATATAAATCTTCACCTCCGGACTATTCCAGAACTCATCGCGACGTCCAGGAACTCATCTGAGACTCCGAACAACATTCGGTAACCACGTACAAACCTTCCCTATAACCCTAGCGTCATCGAACCTTAAGTGTGTAGACCCTACGGGTTCGGGAATCATGCAGACATGACCGAGACAGCTCTCCGGCCAATAACCAACAACGGGATCTGGATACCCATGTTGGTTCCCACATGTTCCACGATGATCTCATCGGATGAACCACGATGTCGAGGATTCAAGTAATCCCGTATACAATTCCCTTTGTCAATCGGTATGTTACTTGCCCGAGATTCGATCGTCGGTATCCCAATACCTCATTCAATCTCGTTACCGGCAAGTCACTTTACTCGTTCCGTAATGTATTATCCCGTGACCAACTACTTAGTCACATTGAACTCATTATGATGATGCATTACCGAGTGGGCCCAGAGATACCTCTCCGTCATACGGAGTGACAAATCCCAGTCTCAATTCGTGCCAACCCAACAGACACTTTCGGAGATACCTGTAGTGCACCTTTATAGCCACCCAGTTACGTTGTGACGTTTGGTACACCCAAAGCATTCCTACGGTATTCGGGAGTTGCACAATCTCATGGTCTAAGGAAATGATACTTGACATTAGAAAAGCTTTAGCAAACGAACTACACTATCTTGTGCTAAGCTTAGGATTGGGTCTTGTCCATCACATCATTCTTCTAATGATGTGACCCCGTTATCAATGACATCCAATGTCCATAGTCAGGAAACCATGACCATCTGTTGATCAACGAGCTAGTCAACTAGAGGCTCACTAGGGACATGTTGTGGTCTATTTATTCACACATGTATTACGGTTTCCAGTCAATACAATTATAGCATGAATGATAGACAATTATCATGAACAAGGAAATATAATAATAACCATTTTATTATTGCCTCTGGGGCATATTTCCAATAGATGTCCATTAATAGATATCAATGTGAGTGAGTAGGGATTGCCATGCAACGGATGCACTAGAGCTATAAATGTATGAAAGCTACAAAAGAAACTAAGTGGGCACTAGTGCAGAACCGGGCTATAGCCCCGATTTCTAAGGGGCTTTAGTTTCGGTTTTGTAACCGGCACTAAAGGGTGGGGACTAAAGGTCCCCCCTTTAGTACCGGTTCGGCTCGAACCGCAACTAAAGGGCCACCACGTGGCACGAGCCAGGGCCAGGTGTGGGGAGAGCTTTAGTACCGGTTGGTGTTACCAACCGGTACTAAAAAGTTTGGGGGTTTTTGGTTTTATTATTTATTTTTCTTTTAATTTTGTGTTTTCCATTTAATTCTTTTTCATTTGCTGGTATTTTATGATACTACATATTGTACACGTTATGCATATATATAAGGAACAATTGTATTGGTGCCCCTAGTTGGGTCACGCTCGACTGATTTGCCCCTAGTTTTTCAATAATTGCGGTTTTGCCCAGCTCACTTCACTCGCCTTGTGTTTTTGCCCTTCCGGGGCGGTTCCGACCAATGTGCAGTCGCCACATGGCGAACCG
>NC_041389.1:8862414-8888852 GCF_002162155.2 Triticum dicoccoides
TATAGTTCTTCCTACATGTAGCCATTCAGAGCCAGTGGCATTTGCCTTGGTGCCTTCAGAGGACGATGACAATTGGGAGTAGTTCATTGGGGCGGTAGCGGGTAGTAGAATTCCCCTTTGGGTCTATGACCTCGTCGAGAAAAAATCCCGTTATTTCCTCTTGAAGTGCTCGTATGCGCTCCACTGGTAGGAGCGTCTCCCGCACCGATTCGAACTGTTAAAAAGGAGATCAATATGCATGTGTATTAGTTATGTGACTAGATATCGATAATGACGTAAAAATTATGAATAATGTTCTGTCAAACGCGCGTACCCATAGCTGTCTCTCTATTTTGGTCCTTTCGGACGTCATCATGCGAATGTTCTCAAAAACGCAGTATGCACAATGATCTCTCCCCTGCGCCTGCTCCAGGGCATCTACGAGAATAGAATTTAACCAGATAATAATTAATCAAGCATGATAATTAATGGTATTGAAACTAGAATTAAAGAGATGCATGGTAAGATAGTACTACGTAATTAATTATACCTTGGGTCGAAACCAATGCAGCCTTTCTCTCCATTCGCCTGGAACCTCTTTCGAATTCCTGAACTTTGCCCAAGCCCTGCCCGCCGACAAAGAAAATGAATAAACGAGTTATTAAATAGTTGATATCAGGAAATGACGAACTAAAGAGGCCGACATATAGTTAATAATGATTAAAATTACCTGTCGACTATCCCCTTCGCGGTTGTGTACTCTCTCTTCTCTTTAAGTAGTGAGTCTAGTACTTCAACTGTTCCTTCGTCAACTTTAGTGATTAACAAGATCCAATGGTAACTGCATGCACAGACGTTTGCATGTCTTAATTAAGCGGGCATGTGCATAACACTCATCAACTAACCTAAACCCTATACACTTAATTATTAACATCTAGCTAGCTAGTAAGTAAAAACAGAATTTGTAGTACGAGACAGTATGACTCACATGTAGTTGTAAGGAAGTAGTATATGTTCATTGGTATTGAGGCGCTTCAAGAACTCTAGCATGTTTTTCTCTACCTCTGTTTGATACCATGCATATGTCCATGTTTCTTCATTAATGGTATTTGGGTCAATGAACCCAATGCCATAGCGTCCAACTTTTTTCATTTCATACATCTTCATCCTGCATAATATACCACAGAAAAGAATACAGTGAGGATAATTACAAGTAATGATTGATCAATGAGCACTACAGCTAGCTTGAGACTTGAATTACAGAAATAAATCACTTACAAACAATACAAACTGACGATGGATTTGTCGAGTGCGTCTTGATGGAATAACTGAAATAGTTCTGAGTACTCAATGGACAGAGCTAGCTTGTGGAAGTAATATTTTTCCTTGACTTTCACCATGAGGCCCTCTCGATTGCTACTCTTGGTAATTTTCATGTACCAATCATGCAATTGATACATTCTCGTTGGGAGGTTCTTGACCTCCTCAGGCCTTACCAAAGGTTGGCCGCGGGCATATTTCCATTTTATCTTCTCCTCTTTATGCTTTGGCATGGGCTCAATCTCGAGGAGTTGTCCAACAGTGATACCGAGCATTTCAGCGTTCCGTCTATGCTCCTCGGTTATTACCAGCTGACCGGCGCCGGTACTCTCATTTGTTGGTACAACAAGTGGGGGCATTGATTGCGCCGCCTGTTCTCCTAGCCGGGGAACGGTTTTCCCGCATTTTTGGCCAGCTGCTTGGCTCGAGCTCGAGCTCGACCCCTGTTCTCGTGCTCGATGTGCCTTCCTGATTTGGCGCTCATAGTCCGAGTCAACAGGCTGGAGCTGATGGTCGCACCATATGAATAAAGTGGTCAATCTTCTCCTCGGGCACTTTCTCCCTTGGCGGCGGTGCCGGTTTTGGTGCGAAATGGGCCTCCACTTGGGCCTTCACTATGGCATCGTTTTGCTCCTTGGTCATGTCGTAAGGCCTCCGCGGAAGAGGCGCGAGGCTTTTTGGACCATATTGAAATCGCTTGCCTCCGCCCGTACCTCCTGTACTACCTTGACTTGTAGCACTACGCCATAGCTGCGGCGGCTCTCTTCCGCGATTGCCAAGGCAGCGGAGATGGCTGACGCGGTGTCGGACTTGGAGGAGGAGTGGCACGCGTTGGTGGACTTGGAGGAGGAGGAGTGGCCTCACGCAATGGCCGAGTTGAAGTAGGAGGAGTGGCGTCACGCGTTGGCTGAGTTGAAGCAGGAGGAGTGGCCTCACGTGTTGGAGGAGCGTGAGTCGTCTGCTCCTCGTCACCTCCTGGAATTTCAAGCTCTAGTTAACACGGTGTCGGTGGCCTTGGAAAGATGATACAATCCTTTCTCCATAGGATGATACGATATATGACCTCTCCTAGTGTGTGCTCCTCGCCACCTCCAGGAATGTCAAGCTGTAGCCCTGAATAATGGTCCACCACCTCATCAACCATGACACGAGCATAGCCGGCTGGAAAGGTTGCTCTGGGGAGATTTGTATAAGCAACGGCGTCCGTCGCCTTCACGGATATGTTCTTTATTTTGAAGTGTAGCTCACAGTTAGTGTTCTCCTTGATGTCATCCACATGGTATCTATCCAGCAGTGCGTTGCCCGGGGCGGAACCCACGCTGCTTCTCGGCATGGATGGGACGGTGCTATCCAATGCTAGATCATGTTCTAGCTACGACCGGTGCCGAGACCCCCTTTCCTGGCTAAGCAAGTCGATCTGCTCCTGATGCCTCTGCAATTTGAGTGCCAAGTCCGCGTGCGCTGATTCTAGGCCTTGAAGCCGTTCTGCTTCCCGCTTCCTCTGCCCGTCCTCCAGCTTCTTCTTCTCCTCCTCCATCTTCCTTCTCACACGGCTTCTATAGTCGGCGTTCCACTCAGAAAAGCCCTCATACCACGGAACAACGCCCTTGCCTCGTGTTCTTCCGGGGTGTTCAGGATTTCCCAGGGCGCGCATAAGCTCGTCATTCTCTCTGTTGGGCGTGAACATCCCCTGTCGAGCTTCTTCTATTGCTTCAACTAACTTTTCATCGGCTCCATTAAGACATGCCTTCTTCGAAACCAAGCCTGTCTTCGGGTCCTATGCCCCCATGCGCATAGAACCAACTTCTGCACATGGGGGGCCAGTTCAATGTAACTGGAGTGACCTGTGCAGCCAGCATCTCTTGTTCAGACTTATCCCACTTAGGCATTGCCACCGCGTAGCCACCTGGCCCCAGCCTATGGAATTGCTCTTTTTTGGCGGCATTGGCCTTGTTTTTTCTGGACCGTTCCTTAGATAATCTTGATTCCTTGAATTTCACGAAATCGTCCCTGTGTTTTCTTTGGTTCTCCAGTGTTCCCTTGAATTCTGGAGTCTACTTTCCTGCTTTGACGTAGTCCTTTCATACAGTTTTGTTGTGGTTGTTGAATGCAATTGCCATCTTCCTAAGAGCAGCGTCCTTGACTTTCTCCACATCTGCAGCTGTGAAATGATCTAGTAGGGTGAAATGTTCCATGAGTTCTTCCAAAAGCACATTTTTTGATCTGTCATCGACAAAAGTAAGAACTGGACGGGGCTTTGATGGTTTTTTCCATTCTTGAAGGGAGATCGGGAGTTTGTCCTTCACAAGAACTCCGCACTGACGAACAAACTTGTTCGCAATGTTCTTAGGCGGTATTGGTTCGTCATTAGTTTTGGTGGCCTCGATGTTGTACTTTACGTCCTGCTTCAACTCTTTTCCCTTGCCTCGCATTCTACTTGTCGAAGATTTGTTCGAACTGGAAAGCTGAAAAGAAGAAAGATCGATTCGTTAATATATCTTCAAATCATTTAAAACATGTGATGATCACCAGATGCCTGCTTTTCTAAAAATACCTCGCCGGTCTCTGTTTTATCAAGATCAACATTTTCTTCGCCATCATAATCATTAATTTCATTGTCATCATAATCATTAATTTCATCGCCATCATAATCATTAATTTCTTCGCCATTATAATCCATGACTTCATCAATTCGGTCGTCGCGATCGAATATCATATCATCACCCTCCCCAGTATTGTTCAGATATTGGGAGCCGTCATCTTCTTCATTTTGATTATCTGGCGCGCGAGGGGAGCGTATGCTATCGAACATGGCCTCTTCTTCCTCTCTGTCGGTATTGTCCGCCATAGCTTTTATTTAACAAATCCAGAAGAAATATAAAACAATTTAGTATTCGAACTACAATATGCATGCATGCAATCAATAAGAGGAAATCCTGAATCATAGTACATAATATGCATCGTCTCGAATAATATATAATCTCGAATACATCGTCTCGAATATTATATATCGAATACATCACTAGCTAGCTAGCTAATAAAGACCGAATACTACAAAATAATCTAGGCACTCGCGGTTCCTGAGGCGCGGGTGATGGACACCCAAAGAGAAGGAACCATCACAGGATCATAGCTCCGGTCATCTCCCCAAAGACCCTGCCAGGTATTGGAGAACCTGACGTCCATAGCAGCCATGTAGCGACGGACGTGCTCGTCCTCCTCCCTGACACGGCGGCGCACCACCTCCGGCGGGGCCGGCTCCCTCCGCACCAAAAGTGTCCCATGGGAACGCCACCAAAGGAGCTCAGGGTCGACGACGGGACCCGGGTTCCTCACCAAGCAGCGAGCCCCTGAAGGTAGCACCTCCCAGTGCCAGCCCGGCGGAGCCCAGTCCCGGACATGGGTCCTCTGAAGCAAGACGTCGTCGCGAACGGGTCGACGTCGAGGATGCGGGCCGGGCATCGTCGAGAACAAATATTATACGCCGCAAAAGTAACATTTTAAAATGATTGAATTGTGATTTCTTATATGCATATTCTAAATTTGTATAACTAAAATTATAAGAAACTAAAAACTAACATTTCTATAACATTTGTATAACATTTCAATAACAATTTAAAATTAATCTAATTCATCTAGCTAAAACTAATATTTCTAAAATTTCTAACATTTCTATAACATTTCTAACATTTCTATATACTATTTGACATTAATCTAATCTAATTAATTAATTCATCTAAAACATGTGTATAAAAAACAGAAAAAATTAAAAACACAAAAAACTAAAAACTAAATGTGTGTGTGTGTGTGCGCGCGCGCGGGTGTGTGTGTGTGTGTCTGCGCGCGCGCGTGCATGAGCGCGTGTGCACCAACGGCGCCGGCGGTGCGGCGTCTTCGATTGGAGGAAGGAGAGGGGCCAGGGAGAGGGCCTCACAGCGCGGGCGACGACAACGGAGACGGCGAGGCGACGACGACGGTGACGGCGAGGCGATGACGACGGTGATGGCGAGGCAACGGGACGGGGACGGGGGCGGCGGCTACGGCGACGGGGACGAACGACGACGGGGACGACGACGGGGGCGGCGACGAGGGGCGGCGAAGACGGGGAGGAGAAGAAGCAGAGGGAGAACGAACTGACGATTTTTTTGAAGTGTTCTCTTATATAGAACCTACCTTTAGTACCGGTTGGAGCCACTAACCGGTACTAAAGGTTTTTTTTTTGCCAGGCGAAGCGGCGAAAAGCGCACCCCCTTTAGTACCGGGTGGTGGCTGCAACCGATACTAAAGGCACCCCTTCAGTACCGGTTGTAGCCACCACCCGGTATTAAAGGGGTTGCGCTGGCTCCAGACGGTGCGCAAGGCCAGTTTATAAGCCCCGGCGCGGGCACCGCATTGAGCTCCTCTCCAATGCAGGCCTTCTGGGCCTACCTCTTCTACTCTGCCCTGTTGGGCCTACCGGGCTACCGGGCTTGCATCCTGGCCCAACTACAGGTTGGGTTTCTAGTTGTATGCAGGCCGCTATGGCCCAGTAGGTGGGCTTTTTTTACTTAGTTTTTGTCTCAACAAAAAAATAGTTTTTTTTCTTTTCTACTTTATTTATTTTCATTTATTTATTTTTGAATATTTTTTCTTTAGGTACAAAAAATTACAAACTTTCTGTTAGTGCGAGTAGTTTTCAAATTTGAATAGGTTAATTTTTTTAATTTAGTGTTTGTCTCAACAAAAATTTAGTTTTTTTCTTTTCTAGTTTATTTATTTTCATTTATTTATTTCTGAATATTTTTTCTTTAGGTACAAAAATTTACAAACTTTCTGTTAGTGCGAGTAGTTTTCAAATTTGAATAGTTTAATTTTTTTATTTAGTTTTTGTCTCAACAAATATTTAGTTTTTTTTTCTTTTCTACTTTACTTATTTCTGAATATTTTTTCTATAGTTACAAAAAATTACAAACTTTCTGTTAGTGCCAGTAGTTTTCAAATTTGAATAGTTTAAATTTGAATTATTTGACGAACTAATTTGTAGACGAAGTGCATCCAGTTTTTGCACATAAATTTCTTCGCGTTTCAAATACCAAAACACATAAGTACCCTAACTATTACAAAGATTCCCTCCGGTTTGTTCGAAGCGGCACTTTCCGGATATATAAGTCTGGAAACTCACTACAAAAGAAAGTGATGACGGTGAAGCCTATCACATGCCAGTGTGGAATCTTTGGGTGTGAAATTTTTTCTTCACGTGTGTCCCTTTGCGTCCTAACCATGGACAATCTTCATCATTTAACTGGATGCTCGGATCAATATTCACTTTAAATGGAGCAATTTCATCAAACTTTTCATAATCTTCTGACATGTCTGTCTTGTCATCCACTCCCGCGATGTTTCTTTTCCCTGAAAGAACTATGTGGCGCTTTGTCTCATCGTATGATCCATTCGCTTCCTTATCTTTTCTTTTTCTCGGCCTAGTAGACATGTCTTTCACATAGAAAACCTGCGCCACATCATTGGCTAGGACGAATGGTTCGTCTGCATACGCAAGATTGTTGAGATCCACTGTTGTCATTCCGTACTGCAGGTCTTCCGTTACCCCGCCTCGTGTCATATTGACCCATTTGCACTGAAACAAATGGACCTTCAAACCACCTCCATAGTTAAGTTCCCATATGTCCTTTATGTAACCATAATATGTTTCCTTTCCCGTGTTGGTTGTTGCATCAAAGCGGACACCACTGTTTTGGTTGGTGCTCTTCTTATCTTGGGCAATCGTGTAAAATGTATTCCCATTTATCTCGTGCCCTTTGAAAGTCATTATATTCGAAGATGGTAACTGGGACAACAAGTACATGTCATCTTAAATATCGCCATCATGCATGGCACGTGTCTGCAACCAACCGGCGAAAGTCCTCGTTTGTTCACGTGTAATCCAGTCGTCAGACTGCTCCGGGTGTTTGGAGCGTAGAAAATTCTTGTGTTCCTCCATATATGGAGCCACCAAGGCAGAATTCTGTAGAACTGTGTAGTGTGCTTCAGTGAGAGAATGCCCGTCCATACATATTATTTGATCCCCTCCTAGCATGCCTTTTCCAGCCAGTCTGCCCTTATGCCGCGATTCAGGAACACCAATCGGCTTAAGGTCAGGAATAAAGTCAATACAAAACTCAATGACCTCCTCATTTTCATGGCCCTTTGAGATGCTTCCTTCTGACCTAGCACGGTTATGAACATATTTCTTCAAGACTCCCATGAACCTCTCAAAGGGGAACATATTGTGTAGAAATACAGGATCCAAAACGTCAATCTCTTTGCAAAGGTGAACTAGGACGTGCGTCATGATGTTGAAGAAGGATGGTGGGAACACCAACTCGAAACTGATAAGACATTGCACCAAATCATTCTGTAACCTTGGTATGATTTCTAGATCGATTACCTTCTGAGATATTGTATTGAGGAATGCACATAGCTTCACAATGGCTAATCGAACATTTTTCGGTAGAAGCCCCCTCAATGCAACCGGCAGCAGTTGCATCATAATCTCGTGGTAGTCATGAGACTTAAGGTTCTGGAACTTTTTCTCTGCCATATTTATTATTCCTCCTTTATATTCGATGAGAAGCCATACGGTACCTTCATATTAAGCAGGCATTCAAAGAAGATCTCCTTCTCTTCTTTGGTAGGAGCGTAGCTGGCCTGACCCTGATGTATGCCGTCTTTTCCGTGCATACGTTGCTGGTCCTCCCATGCCTCTGGTGTATCTTTTGTCTTCCCATACACGCCCAAGAAGCCAAGCAGGGTCACGCAAAGATTCTTCATCACGTGCATCATATTGATTGCGGAGTGGACCTCTAGGTCTTTCCAATATGGCAGGTCCCAAAGTATACATTTCTTCTTCCACATGGGTACGCGTCCGTCAGCGTCCTTCAAAACAGGTTGTCCGCCAGGACCCTTTCCGAAGATTACCTTCAAATCCTTGACCATATCATGTACATAAGCACCAGTATGATGGCGAGGCTTCGTCCGGTGATCCGCCTCACTTTGAAATGCTTGCCTTTCTTTCTTACGGGATGCCCGCTCGGAAGAAATCGACGATGTCCCAGGTACATATTCTTCCTACAACTATCCAAATATATACTGTCGGTATCATCCAAACAGTGCGTGCATCCGTGGTATCCCTTGTTTGTCTGTCCTGAAAGGTTACTGAGAGCAGGCCAATCATTGATGGTCACGAACAGCAACGCCTTTAGGTCAAATTCTTCCTGTTTGTGCTCATCCCACGCACGTACACCTTTTCCATTCCACAACTGTAATAGTTCTTCAACTAATGGCCTTAGGTACACATCAATGTCGTTGCCAGGTTGCTTAGGGCCTTGGATGAGCACTGGCATCATAATGAACTTCCGCTTCATGCACAATCAAGGAGGAAGGTTATACAAACATAGAGTCACAGGCCACGTGCTATGGTTGCTGCTCTGCTCCCCAAAAGGATTAATTCCATCTGCGCTTAGACCAAACCATACGTTCCTTGGGTCACCTGCAAACTCCTCCCTGTACTTTCTCTCGATTTTCTCCACTGCGCCCGTCAGCGGGTACTCTCAACTTTCCGTCTTTCTTACAGTCTTCGCCGTGCCATCACATCGCCTTCACATGCTCTTTGTTTTGGAACAAACGTTTCAACCGTGGTATTATAGGAGCATACCACATCACCTTCGCAGGAATCTTCTTCCTGGGGCGCTCGCCCTCGACATCACCATGGTCATCGCGACTGATCTTATAGCGCAATGCACCGCATACCGGGCACACGTTCAAATCCTCGTACTCATCGTGGTAGAGAATGCAGTCATTAGGGCATTCATGTATCTTCTGCACCTCTAAACCAAGAGGGCAGACAACCTTCTTCGCTTCGTACGTACTCTCGGGCAATTCGTTATCCTTTGGAAGCATATTCTTTATCATTACTAGCAACTTTCCAAATCCCTTGTCAGATAGACCATTCTCTACCTTCCATTGCAGCAATTCCAGTGTGGTGCCCAGTTTTTTCTTGTCACCTTTGCAATTTGGGTACAACAATTTCTTGTGATCCTCTAACATGCGTTGCAACTTCTTCTTCTCCTTTTCACTTGCGCAGTTTCTCTTCGCATAGGCAATGACCCGACCTAGATCATCAGCGGGCTCATCTCATGCCTCTTCTTCAGCTTCTTCCCGCTTGGCCGGCTCAGCTTCTTCCCCCATTGTTGTATCATCGTATTCAAGGAACCGATGGCCAGGATAGCTATCGTCATCCTCTTCTTCTTCATTGTCTTCCATCATAACCCCTCTTTCTCCGTGCTTGGTCCAAACATTATAGTGGGGCATGAAACCGGACTCAAACAGGTGGACGTGAATGGTTCTTGAGTTAGAGTAATTGTGACCATTATTACATCCAGCACCTGGACAAGGCATAAAACCATTCGTCCGCTTGTTTGCCTGAGCCGCAATCAGAAAAGTATGCATGATACGTCTCCAATGTATCTATAATTTTTGATTGTTCCATGCTATTATATTACCTGTTTTGGATGCTTATGGGCTTTATTCTACATATTTATATCATTTTTGGGACTAACCTACTAACCGGAGGCCCAGCCCATATTCCTGTTTTTTTGCCTATTTCAGTATTTCAAAGAAATGGAATATCAAACGGAGTCCAAACGGAATGAAACCTTTGGGAGCTTTATTTTTGGAACAAATCTGATCCGGAGAGCCTGGAGTGCAAGTCAAGAAAGCTCTGAGGGCCCCACGAGATAGGAGGGCGCGCCCCTTGTCTCGTGGGCCCCTCGGGTGTCCACCGACGTACTTGTTCCTCCTATATATACCAATGGACCCCGAAAACATCCAGGGGCACCACGAAACACAATTTCCACCATCGTAACCTTTTGTATCCGCGAGATCCCATCTTGGAGCCTTCGCCGGCACTCTGCCGGAGGGGGAATCGACCACGGAGGGCCTCTACATCAACATCCTTGCCCCTCCTATGAGTTGTGAGTAGTTTACCACAGACCTACGGGTCCATAGTTATTAGCTAGATGGCTTCTTCTCTCTTTTTGGATCTCAATACAATGTTCTCCCCCTCTCTTGTGGAGATCTATTCGATGCAATCTCTTTTTGCGGTGTGTTTGTCAAGATCCGATGAATTGTGAGTTTATGATCAGATTTATCTATGGTTATTAATTGAATCTTCTCTGAATCCTTTTATGTATGATTGAGTTATCTTTGCAAGTCTCTTCGAATTATCGGTTTGGTTTGGCCTACTAGATTGATCTTTCTTGCCATGGGAGAAGTGTTTAGCTTTGGGTTCAATCTTGCGGTGTTCTTACCCAGTGACAGAAAGGGTTGCAAGACACGTATTGTATTGTTGCCATCGAGGATAACAAAATGGGGTTTATATCATATTGCATGAGTTTATCCCTCTACATCATATCATCTTGCTTAATGCGTTACTCCGTTCTTATGAACTTAATACTCTAGATGCATGCTGGATAGCGGTCGATGTGTGGAGTAATAGTAGTAGATGCAGGCAGGAGTCAGTCTACTTGTTTTGGATGTGATGCCTATATACATGATCATGCCTAGATAACGTCATAATTATTCGCTTTTCTATCAATTGCTTGATAGTAATTTGTTCATCCACCGTAATACTTATGCTCTCGAGAGAAGCCTCTAGTGAAACCTATGGCCCCCGGGTCTATCTCTTATCATATTTGCTTTCAATCTACTTTTATTTGCATCTTTACTTTTCTTGCATCTATATTATAAAATACCAAAAATATATTTATCTTATCATACTATCTTTATCAGATCTCACTTTCGCAAGTGGCCGTGAAGGGATTGACAACCCCTTTATTGCGTTGGTTGCGAGTTCTCAGTTTGTTTGTGTAGGTGCGTGGAACTTTTGAGGAGCCTCCTACTGGATTGATACCTTGCTTCTCAAAAACTAAGGGAAATACTTACGCTACACTTGCTGCATCACCCTCTCCTCTTCGGGGAAAACCAACGCTAGCTCAAGACGTAGCAAGAAGGATTTCTGGCACGGTTGCCGGGGAGGTCTTCGCTCAAGTCAAGACATACCAAGTACCCATCACAAACTCATCCCCTTCGCATTTACATTATTTGCCATTTGCCTCTCATTTTCCTCTCCCCCACTTCACCCTTGCCGTTTTATTCGCCCTCTCTTTCCCAATCTCCTCCTCTCTTTTCGCTCCTTTTTCCGTTGCCCGTGTGTTTGCTCGTTTGCCTTGTCGCTATGACTAGTTCTCCTATCCTTATTATCTCTCTCGAACAAGAAATTCTCAATTTTAAGCAAAGGGAGGGAGAAAATTTAAAAGATGCTTGGTATAGAATTTGCAATGCCCAATACAAATCTCCTAGGAAGCTTTCCACTTCCGTTCTTCTCCGTAATTTTTATGTAGGCATTACTCCTTGGAATAGATGTGTTCTTGATATTGCTACTGGAGGTGATTTCATGAGTAGCCATACGTTTGATGCTTATAGAGCTATGTTAGATTTATTTGGCTCACCACCTCTTTTGGTTAATGGAACTGTTTTAACTTTAGAACATGTTATGCAACGGCTTGATATTATTGAAAATAAAATTGCCACTGTTGAGTTGATTGAAAATTTGGATAAAAAGATTCATAATCTTATCACCCAATATGAATCTAGGGTTGGAGTTACCTTGAAAAATCTTAAAGCAAAAGAACCTATAGTTAATGAAAAAATAGATCTTGATTCTGCTAAAATTGGTGAACTTGAAGATATAATTACCAACTTAGGTTCGGCTTTTTATCCCATGAAAGATACCCCAAAACCCCCTACAAAAACCACCAAGCTCATCTATGTTCCTAAAAATAAAGGTGAAACTTCTAGTAAGGAAGATGCGGACCTCAAATCTATTTGTGTTCTCCCCAATGGTCTCTCTATCATTAAGGAACCTTTTGCTACCAATGAATTTCTTGAATGTTTGCCTAAAGGTTTGGCCGTTACTAAAAAGGGAGAGATCCCTGGAGATGACGATCATGCTACTTATGAATCAAGTGCCAAAGATGGCACTCGTTAGATCTATCCTTACTTTTATGCCTAGCTAGGGGCGTTAAACGATACCGCTAGTTGGGAGGCAACCCAATTTTCTTTATGTTCTTTGTTTTTTTACTGTTTAGTGTTAAATTTTGTTTCTACTTTCTTTTTAGATGTTTTTTGATCTTTTGTTTAGTGTTTGTGCCAAGTAGAACCTATAGGATAAACTATGATGATGGTTGATTTGATTTTGCTGAAAAACAGAAACTTTGCGCTCACGAGAAAATATTCAATAAATCAAATAAAAGAGCTTTTGCATTGATTCTTTTTGATGCTGATCAATAAACAAATTGTCCAGTACGTCCTATTTTGGTAGGATTTTGAGAGTTCCATAAGTTTGCTTTAGTTACAGATTACTACAGACTGTTCTGTTTTTGACAGATTCTGTTTTTCGTGTGTTGTTTGCTTATTTCAATGCATCTATGGCTAATAAATTAGTTTATAAACCATAAGGAAGTTGGAATACAGTAGGTTTAACACCCAAATAAATAAATAATGAGTTAATTACAGTACCTTATGTGGTGGTTTTGTTTTCTTTCACTAACGGAGCTTATAAGATTTCCTGTTGAGTTTTGTGTTGTGAAGTTTTCAAGTTTTGGGTAAAGCTTTTATGGACTATGGAATAAAGAGTGACAAGTGCCTAAGCTTGGGTATGCCCATGGCACCCCAAGATATTCAAGAATAGCCAAAAGCCTAAGATTGGGGATGCCCCGGGAAGGCATCCCCTCTTTCGTCTTCATTCATTGGTAACTTTACTTGGAGCTATATTTTTATTCGCTACATGATATGTGTTTTGCTTGGAGCGTCGTGTATTATATTGGTCTTTGCTTGTTAGTTTACCACAATCATACTTGCTGTAACACACCTTTTTGGAGAAGCCTATTTGATTAGAATTTGCTAGAATACTCTATGTGCTTCACTTATATCTTTTGAGCTTGATAGTTTTGCTCTAGTGCTTTACTTATATCTTTTAGAGCATGGTGGTGGATTAATTTTATAGATATTGCTAGTCTCTCATGCTATATTTATATTATTTGAACAGCATGGTATTTGCTATGGTTTTAATTTGGTCCTAGAATGATGAGCATCCAAGTTGGGTATAATAAAAACTATCATAGAAAGTGAATTGGATGCTATGATCAATTTGATGCTTGATAATTGTTTTGAGATATGGAGGTAGTAACATTAAAGTCATGCTAGTTGGGTGATTATGGATTTAAAGAATGCTTGTGTTGAAGTTTGTGATTCTCGTAGCATGCACGTATGGTGAACCGCTTTGTGATGAAGTTGGAGCACAATTTTATTTATTGATTGTCTTCCTTATGAGTGGCAGTCGGGGACGAGCGATGGTCTTTGCCTACCAATCTATCCCCCTAGGAGAATGCATGTAGTGCTTTGGTTTTTGATGACTTCTAAATTTTTACAACAAGTATATGAGTTCTTTTGATTAATGTTGAGTCCATGGATTATACGCACTCCTCTCACCCCTCCATTATTGCTAGCCTCTCTTGTATCGTGCAACTTTCACCGGTACCATACACCCACCTTATACCTTCCTCAAAACAGCCACCATACCTACCTATTATGGCATTTCCATAGCCATTCCGAGATATATTGCCATGCAACTTTCCACCGTTCCGTTCATATGACACACATTACTTTTGTCATATTGCTCTTTGCATGATCATGTAGTTGACATCGTATTTGTGGCAAAGCCACCATCATATTCTTCATACATGTCGCTCTTTATTCATTGCATATCCCGGTATACCGCCGGAGGCATTCACCTAGAGTCATATCTTGTTCTAGCTTTGAGTTGTAAATCCATAAAAGTGTGATGATCTTCATTATTAGAGCATTGTCCCAGTGAGGAAAGGATGATGAAGACTATGATTCCCCCACAAGTCGGGATGAGACTTCGGACTTTGCAAAAAGAAAAAGAAAAAGAAAGGCCAAAAAAAGAGAAGGCCAAAAAGAAAAAAAAGAAAGAAAAAATATATAAAAGAAAAGAAAAAAAAGAATGAGAGAAAAAGAGAGAAAAGACAATGATACTATCTCTTTTTCCACACTTGTGCTTTAAAATAGCACCATGATCTTCATGATAGAGAGTCTCATATGTTGTCACTTTCATTTACTAGTGGGAATTTTTCATTATAGAACTTGGCTTGTATATTCCAATGATGGGCTTCCTCAAAATGACCTAGGTCTTCGTGAGCGAGCAAGTTGGATGCACACCCACTAGTTTTCTTTTGTTGAGCTTTCATATATTTATAGCTCTAGTGCATCCGTTGCATGGCAATCCCTACTCACTCACATTGATATCTATTAATGGGCATCTCCATAGCCCGTTGATACGCCTAGTTGATGTGAGACTATCTTCTCCTTTTTTATCTTCTCCTTTTTTGTCTTCTCCACAACCACCGTTCTATTCCACATAGAGTGCTATGTCCATGGCTCACGCTCATGTATTGCGTGAAAGTTGAAAGAGTTTGAGATTATTAAAGTATGAAACAATTGCTTGGCTCGTCATCGGGGTTGTGCATGATTAAATACTTTGTGTGATGAAGATAGAGCATAGCCAGACTATATGATTTTGTAGGGATAACTTTCTTTTGGCCATGCTATTTTGAGAAGACATGATTACTTGCTTGGTATGCTTGAAGTGTTACTATCTCTTATGTCAATATGAACTTTTATTTTGTATTATTTGGATCTGAACATTCATGCCACAATGAAAGGAAATTACATTATGAATTATGCTAGGTAGCATTCCACATCAAAAATCCTCTTTTTATCATTTACCTACTCGAGGACGAGCAGGAATTAAGCTTGGGAATGCTTGATACGTCTCCAACGTATCTATAATTTTTTATTGTTCAATGCTATTATATTACCTGTATTGGATGCTTATGGGCTTTATTCTACATATTTATATCATTTTGGGACTAACCTACTAACCAGAGGCCCAGCCCATATTGCTATGTTTTTTGCCTATTTCAGTATTTCGAAGAAAAGGAATATCAAACGGAGTCCAAACGGAATGAAACCTTCGGGAGCGTTATTTTTGGAACCAATCTGATCCGGAGAGCCTAGAGTGCAAGTCAAGAAAGCTCCGAGGGCCCCACGAGATAGGAGGGCACCCCCCTGTAGGGCGTGCCCCCCTGTCTCATGGGCCCCTCGGGCGTCCACCGACGTACTTCTTCCTCCTATATATACCTACGGACCCCGAAAACATCCAGGGGCACCACGAAACACAATTTCCACCACCGTAACCTTATGTATCCGCGAGATCCCATCTTGGAGCCTTCGCCAGCACTCTACCGGAGGGGGAATCGACCATGGAGGGCCTCTACATCAACATCCTTGCCCCTCCTATGAGTTGTGAGTAGTTTACCACAGACCTACGGGTCCATAATTATTAGCTAGATGGCTTCTTCTCTCTTTTTGGATCTCAATACAATGTTCTCCCCCTCTCTTGTGGAGATCTATTCGATGTAATCTCTTTTTGCGGTGTATTTGTCAAGATCCGATGAATTGTGAGTTTATGATCAGATTTATCTATGGTTATTAATTGAATCTTCTCTGAATTCTTTTATGTATGATTGAGTTATCTTTGCAAGTCTCTTCGAATTATCGGTTTGGTTTGGCCTACTAGATTGATCTTTCTTGCCATGGGAGAAGTGTTTAGCTTTGGGTTCAATCTTGCGGTATTCTTACCCAGTGACAGAAAGGGTTACAAGACACGTATTGTATTGTTGCCATCGAGGAAAACAAGATGGGGTTTATATCATATTGCATGAGTTTATCCCTCTACATCATATCATATTGCTTAATGCGTTACTCCGTTCTTATGAACTTAATACTCTAGATGCATGCTGGATAGCGGTCGATGTGTGGAGTAATATTTGTAGATGCAGGCAGGAGTCGGTCTACTTGTTTTGGATGTGATGCCTATATACATGATTATGCCTAGATAATGTCATAATTATTCGCTTTTCTATCAATTGCTTGATAGTAATTTGTTCACCCACCGTAATACTTATGCTCTCGAGAGAAGCCTCTAGTGAAACCTATGGCCCCCGGGTCTATCTCTTATCATATTTGCTTTCAATCTACTTTTATTTGCATCTTTACTTTCTTGCATCTATATTATAAAATACCAAAAATATATTTATCTTATCATACTATCTTTATCAGATCTCACTTTCGCAAGTGGCCGTGAAGGGATTGACAACCTCTTTATTGCGTTGGTTACGAGTTCTCAGTTTGTTTGTGTAAGTGCGGGGGACTTTTGAGGAGCCTCCTACTGGACTGATACCTTGATTCTCAAAAACTGAGGGAAATACTTATGCTACACTTGCTGCATCACCCTCTCCTCTTCGGGGAAAACCAACGCTAGCTCAAGACGTAGCAATGCACGCCATCAATGAACTGGGGAGAGCATCGGTCATCGTACATCCATTGCCGGCGCATCTTCATTACACACCACCGAATAGATCAAATTAATACAAGTTCATACATAAAGTTCATATACAACACTTAAATGCAACATACAAATAACTCTCTAGCTAAAGAATTTAAATGCAACAACAAATGCGATCAAGATTGCAACTAAGGTAACAATTGATCCAACAGCATAATGATACCAAGCCACACTATCAATGGCATATTTTCTAATCTTTCTAATCTTCAACCGCATTTTCTTCATCTTGATCGTGTGATCATCGACGACATCGGTAACATGAAACTCCAATTCCATCTTCTCCCCCTCAATTCTTTTCAATTTTTCTTTCAAATACTCGTTTTCTCTTTCAACTAAATTTAACCTCTCGACAATAGGGTCGGTTGGAATTTCCGTTTCACATACCTCCAGGATAAAAATATCTATGTCAACTTAATGGGCACAATTTGTCATAAACACGAAATGCAACAAATAGTTTTAAAAGAGAATATACCACATCCGAATCATAACACGGACGAGGGCCGACGGGGACGGATATCAAAACCATGGCACTATATATAAAAAACAACGTACGGGTAAGCTAATTATACAAGTAACTATATATCTAAATCACACAAACATGATTTTTTTTATATAAAAAAGATAAGAACAACAGGCTCACCACAAGGTGGTGCCAGCGGCGGGTCGGGACGGACGATCGACGGTGCTTACGACGGAGACAGGAAGGCACTAAGTAAACCACACCTACATATGCAAACTAAGAGTTATTTTAAGCTCAAATTGCATATAAATAAAATATAGTACCACATATAATTCCTCCCAAATTAATAAACCCCACAAATTAATCACTATATAAAGCATTGCAAGAGCTAATCTAGCAATGAGAGATGAAAGGACAAAGTTGCTAACCTTTGTGATCACTTGAATGGATGGGGGCCTTCAAATCTTGACAAAATTTGGGCAAAATGTGTGATGAGCTCGAGGGGAGAAGAGGAAGAACAGAGAGGAGGAGAGGGGAAAGGGGGGAAGAACAGAGCGAGCTGGACGAAGGGTTTATATGCAGGACGACCTATAGTACCGGTTCGTGGCAAGAACCGGTACAAAAGGTGCTGGACGGGCCCCAGTCTGACAATATCCTGCCACCACACCCTTTAGTACCGGTTCGTAGCACGAACCGATGCTAAAGGTTCCGCACGAACCGGTACTAAAGGGAGCGGCCCGCCCAGCCGTTGGAACCGGCACTAATGGTCACATTAGTGCCGGCTCAATTTCAAACCGGGACTAATGAGCTGCACATTAGACCTTTTTTCTACTAGTGGAGTGTGCATCCAACTTGCTTGCTCACGAAGACCTAGGGCATTTTGAGGAAGCCCATCATTGAAATATACAAGCCAAGTTCTATAATGAAAAATTCCCACTAGTATATGAAAGTGACAACATAGGAGACTCTGTATCATGAAGATCATGGTGCTACTTTGAAGCACAAGTGTGGAAAAAGGATAGTAACAATTTCCCATCTCTCTTTTCTCTTTTTTTGAGATGGGCTTCTTTGGCCTCTTTTTTTTATTTGGCCTTCTTTCGCCTCTTTTATTTTTATAAAGTCCAAAGTCTCATTCCGACTTCTGGGGGAATCATAGTCTCCATCATCCTTTCCTCACTTTGGGGCAATGCTCTAATAATGAAGATCATCACACTTTTATTGATTTACAACTCATGGATTACAACTCGATACTAGAACAAGATATGACTTATATGAATGCCTCCGACGGTGTACCGAGATATGCAATGAATCAAGAGCGACATGTATGAAAGAATTATGAAGGTGGCTTTGCCACAAATACGATGTCAACTACATGATTATGCAAAAGCAATATGACAATGATGGAGCGTGTCATAATAAACGGAACGGTGGAAAGTTGCATGGCAATATATCTCGTAATGGCTATGGAAATGTCATAATAGGTAGATATGGTGGCTGTTTTGAGAAAGGTAAATGGTGAATGTATGATACCGACGAAAGTTGCGCGGCATAATAGAGGATAGCAATGGTGGAAGGGTGAGAGTGCGTATAATCCATGGACTCACATTAGTCATAAAGAACTCATATACTTATTGCAAAAGTTTATTAGCCCTCGAAGCAAAGTACTACTACACATGCTCCTAAAGGAAGGGTTGGTAGGAGTTAACCATCGCGTGATCCCGACCTCCACACATAAGGAAGGCAATCAAAAGAGCACCCCATGCAACAAATTTGTTACACAATTTTTACCATACGTGCATGCTATGGGACTTGCCAACTTCAACACAAGCATTTCTCAGTTTCATAATTATCCAACTAGCATGACTCTAACATTACCACCTTTATATCTCAAAACAATTATTAAGCATCAAATTGATCATAGCATTAAATGCACTTTCTATGATAGTTTTTATTATACCCAACTTGCATGCCCATCATTCTAGGACCAATTTTATAACCATAGCAAATACCATGATGTTCTAAAAGACTCAAAATAATATAAGTGACGCATGAGAGATCAATAATTTCTATAAAATAAAACCATCACCGTGCTCTAAAAAATATAAGTGAAGCACTAGAGCAAAAATTATCTAGCTCAAAAGATATAAGTGAAGCACATAGAGTATTCTAATAAATTCCGAATCATGTGTGTCTCTCCCAAAAGGTGTGTACAATAAGGATGATTGTGGTAAACTAAAAAGCAAAGACTCATATAATACAAGACGCTTCAAGCAAAACACATATCATGTGGTGAATAAAAATATAGCTCCAAGTAAAGTTACCAATAAACGAACACGAAAGAGGGGATGCCTTCCGGGGCATCCCAAGCTTAGACTCTTGGTTGTCCTTGAATATTACCTTGGGGTGTCTTGGGCATTCCCAAGCTTAGCCTTTTGCTACTCCTTATTCCATAGTCCATCGAATCTTTACTCAAAACTTGAGAACTTCATAGTACAAAACTCAACAGAAAACTCGTATGCTCTATTAGTATAAAAAAATAAATCACCACTTAGGTACTGTTGTGAACTCATTCTAAATTCATATTGGTGTAATATCTAATGTATTCGAATTTTTCTATGGTTCATACCCTTCGACACTACTCATAGATTCATCAAAATAAGAAAACAACACATAGAAAACAGAATCTGTCAAAAACAGAACAGTATGCAGTAATTTGTATCAAAAGTATACTTCTGTAACGCCAAAAATTCTGAAATAAATTGGTGGATCTGATTAATTTGTCTATTAATCTTCTTCAAAAATAATCAACCTAAAAGCACTCTCCATTAAAAAATGGTAGCTAATCTCGTGGGCGCAAAATGGATTTTTGCTCGGGAATCTTAAAAATGGGACATTGGTTTCTTTAACATACTTGTATATTTTTACATGTAATTCATAGTTTTATTTTTGGATGATTTGATGATTACCATTTTGTCCGTTGACCAGATTGTAGTAAAATAAAATTCTAAAATACGTGAGGGTATTATAAAGATGGGCTGGGTTTGTTTGAACTGGTAGATAAGCAACTTTATTAATCAAACTCAAGCAATTACATGCAGTTTATATTAACAGAAAGCCTGGGAAAGTAAGGACGTACAAATACATGCAATGATAAAGTACAGTATAATTTGTTGCTGGCGTCGGCGATGGCGGCGAAGGGGTCGCGTTTTTTTTATCTCCTAGACTAGAGATCGTCGTCCGCGGAGGGCACGGGCTCCTTGGGGTTCTCCTCGGACCTCTTGGCCTGCTCCAGGTAGGTGGTCATGCGCGGCGCCGCATAGAGGCACCTGACCTCCCCCTCGTCGTCCCTCGGGGCGGTGCGCTGGCGCCCGTGGGACGTGACGGTGGCGAGGGCGTAGGGGCGTCCCCGCTGGTTGTAGAGCTCCTGTGACTCCATGAAGGCCAGCAGCTGCAGCAGCTCGGCGCGGAGCGCGTTGACCATCTTCTCCCCGTCGTTCAGTAGCACGATGTCCTCCACCGCGTTCTGCGCGTCCACGATCTTCTCCCGCGCCTCCTCCAGCCTCTCGGCCTCTGCAAGGAGGCTCGCGGCGTTGATGGAGTCGGCGTGCAGCCGGCGCAACTCCTCGGCCTGCACCGAGCGGTTCTCGACACCGGCGTCGGCGGGAGAGCTTGGGTTCGGCGTGCGCACAATGAGGATGGCCTCGAGAGACTGGCGCGTCTTCTGGCCGGCGTAGCTGTGCCGTGCCTCGGCCAAGGTGGCGTCGTACTCTTCGGTCTCGTCGCTGTCCCTGAGCATGAAGTTGACGGCTACCTTGCGGGCTTCGCCGCTGAAGAGGGTGCCGAACTTGATGGTGATAAGGCCGCTCTTGTCGTCAGTGATCGTCGTGTAGTCCCTGCCCGGGGCCACGGCCATCTCCTCCAGGTCGCCATCGGCGGTGTTGGGCTCAAGCGTGAGCTGCACGTCCTGCGCCACCACCGTGAGCAGGCCGCCGAGCAGCTGCGAGAAGGGCGCGCTGAGGTTGGTCCCGTCGGGCACCGCGCTGTACGTCCCGCCAGTAGACTTGTTGGCCAGGTCGCTCAGCAGCTTGTGGTCCGTGCCGGCGCCGAAGCCAAAGGTGTAGACGGCCACTTCGCCGGGGTTAACTTGCCTGGGGTCGCCGGAGGTCGTCTGCCCGTCGGACATGAGGAAGACGTTGGCGGTGCGGGATTCGGTGTGGACGCGGCCGCGGAGGACGGCCAGCCCCAGCTCGAGACCGGCCATTATGTCGGCGCCGCCGCCGTCCTCCAGGCCGTCGACGACGGCCTTGAGGTCGGTCTGGGCAGCCTGCGTCATGCAGCGAAGCGGGTTGAGCCTGCGCGCGGTGCTATCGAAGCTGACGATGGAGAGGCGGTCCACGCGGGTGAGCTTCATGATGATGAACTGCAGGGCCTTCTTCACGCTCTCGATCTTGTGCCTGCTCACGTCCAGCACCGCCACCAGGTCCAGCCCCTCCCTCATGGCGGCGGAGGATGTCGCCTTGATCTCCACCATCGCCGTCACCGTGTCCTTGGTCAGCCCCACATCTTTCCTGTTGTACGCCGGAATTGCCATGGTCACCAGCCCATCTTTGCTACCTGCACAAGGGCACATGGCATATAAATAATCCTCGATCAATAACTCCATTCCATTGATGAATCAATCAGATATATTGGGGCCACGAGTTGAAATATTCATGCATGCATCTCTACTGACTTAAGTTAGCTAGCTGTACCTGCATTCGGAGAAGGAGGCTTCTCATCGTCTCCGAACGACGCCATCCCGCCTGGTCCTGCTAAGGTCGCTAACAAGAGGCAGAGAGCACAGCACAACTTCTGTCTGTCTGTCTGTCTGTCTGTCGCTTGTGTGTGTGAGTGAGATCGATAGATGGGCAGTGATACCTCTATATATATACACATCCAACAACAAGATAGCTACCAACATTCAAAAACAACAAGATAGCTATGTACTAGATAGGAGAGGGAAAGTAATTTTGGCAAGTGGACTTTGAAACAGTTTGTCAAATACTAAAACTTTGTCATACATACATGATGTTCAAGGCCGTGCAAAAAAGATAATGGGATCAATACACTTTGTATGGACCGTTTACTAATTGTCAAGGAAGTTTGGCCTGGGATAAAGTTAGAAATTAAATTACTTTGAAACGGAGGCAGTAGATGTTTATAAGCTTATACTACTGCTAAATATTGCAAGAATAAGAATATTCCATGTGAGCAGGCAAGGCTAGTGGCTTATTGATCCATTCGTACTAGTCTGCAAATGCCTGGTTTGCATTGACATTTCTTTCGGTGTAAATAAAATTACTAGGGGTGCTAGGGAGGAGGGCGGCCGCTGGCGAACGGTGACACATGAGCATTGGAGTTCGCGAGCAAGGTCATGCCTTGGTCGTGCCCGTGTGTTCAGTGGTGGAGAGCTAGGTGGACATGGAAATGTACAAGATCGTTTGCTAGCTGTATATCCCAACCCATTCACTTGTCCTGTTTGGTTGTGCTGGGCTGCCTGAACCTGGGCACATACAAAAATCTATCTAAGTACTCTCTCCGGTCCTGCATAGTATAAGTTTTCCAAAGTCAAAGTAAGTCTACTTTCACAACACTTGTAGAAAAAAGTATCAAAATTCAAAATGCCAAATCTAAATTGTTAGATTCATTATGAAATGTAATTTCATAGCATACATATTTGGTATCATAGACGTTGGTGTTTTTAATACAAATTCAGTCAAACTTTACAAAGTTTGACTTGACAGAAATCTAATATGCGAAGTAAAAAGGACTACAGAGAGTATAAGTAATAGCTGGGAAAAAACCTACGCTCAAGGGCCGGGTCCAAGGCGTGGCTCCGCCCCTGCCTCCCATTACAACTGTCCACTAGCCATTGGCTAATATTTTTAGTTTCTTTAACACAAAATGAGGATATACCCCCGACCTCTGCATTTGAGCGATGCATGCATCCATTTTATTAATTATTCACAAGGGTCTTACAAATTAATACATCAGTAAGCTTGAAGCCTCCATTTAGGCAACATATATCGCTACGCATATCCCCTTGATGAAGGGGTGCCGAATGTCTGAGCCTAATACCAAACAGACATCGTACCAAAGCTTAACATTTAAAGCCGGGTACCCCATCCAAGCCACAATGCCAGGACTGGGTCACACACCGGTCCGGTGTACTCTCAGTGGGCACCACATGCGCACACTGCATGGGCCGTCACCACCGTCTTCTATCAACCCATCTTCAGAGTAGAAACATACGCATTGCCAGGCTAGAACAATCATGGATTAATAAAAAGGAAGTTTGGTGTAGGTAACTGAATTTTCTGTATATATGATGACTTGTAGGAAAGAGTAATTTGCACCAAGTCCTACACATGGGAATTAGTTAGTATACGTTATTATAAAATTTTATCACACCATATTATATTAGTATAGAGAGCCTCAGCTAGGCTTGTAAGACCTCAATACTTATTAAGACTAGACTCATGCATGGGCTCTGGCTAAAGACAAATTGTATTGTTGTCAGCACACGATAATTGATTGGAAAAACCACCACAACACGAATCTACCAAGTCAGTCATGCATTAAAGAAGGAAAGATTGGGTACCCAAGTTGATATTTTTCTTGGACATGTTGTATGAATGATTAATTTCTACTTAATCCAAAATATAGTAGTTAGCTTTGTTTCATAAAGAACAAAGAAATAGGTAGCTAGTCGACATAAAAAAATCCAGTTCAAGGTCTAAGTTCTCTCTCTTGTGTTGGCGGAGCTGGTAGTCACGGTTATAGCGATTCGGTGCCCTCGACGGGATTCTCATGTTGGATGTTGTAGTTGAGTCTTTGGTGCTATTGGCTATGAACGATGACATGGATTGTGGTCCTTCGATGTGTGCTTTGCTTATGTGTTTCACCAAGTCATCTTTGCTACCGCGTGTGCCCGTTTGGCGGTGCTTTAGGGCTATTTTAACTATGTATTTTTTGTCTTGTCGTGTTTTTACACTTGGTTTTTCTCAGATGATTACTTCAGCCTTGTAGGGGTTTTCAGTCAATTTTTTGCTACAGGACCGATTCAACATGCTGACCTGCACACCAGGCACCCCCTTGTGCATTGGCAGAATAAGTGTCATTGGTTTTGCAAGTACTCCCTCCGTCTCAAAATAAGGGTCACTGTTTTAGTCTACTACTAAATCAGCCATTCTTGTTTGGGAACAGAGGAGTATTATGTTAGAAAAACTTAGAGATCGAGGCATGTATCTTACAACAGACCGTCGAGTGTTAAACTGTGTATAGATTGTACTTGACTATGAACCCTCTGTCCGAAAATACTTGTCGTCAAAATAGATAAAAGGGGATGTATCTAGATGTATTTTAATTCTAGATACATTTTTTTATCCATTTTAATAACAAGTATTTTCGGATGGAGGGAGTACTAAATACGACTCTAGATAGATGACTCGGTCAGTCTTTCTTCAGTTACAAATACTCCTACTCGACATTCACATGCACGTACCCTTAAGCTGATGCTAATCCACACATAAAACGCAATGTGCATGATATTATTTCATGTGGACGTATGAGCAGCAAGTTGAACGAATACTTTGCCGTATCGCAGAGGGTTCTCTCATTCACTAACATACCTTGATGTTTCGATAAGAAACAACCATCAGTGATAGTAACATGCGCAAAGTTGTTAAGTTTTGTTAGAGATATATTTGGGTTACATATGTTTGGTAGTTTAGAATTTATAATCCGTTTCCTACCTTATCTTTAGGAGAGGCGTCTTGCCCTCAAACCTTGTACTTAATATATACTCGCCCTCGAGGCTCAATAATACATCCATCATATTCCGCCAATCCCTCTCTCCTTTCCAACATGGTATGAGACTAACCGATCCAACCCTAGCCGTCACCCGCCGCTTCCGCCCCGCGCGCCGCCCCGGGGGCAGTCGGCCTCCATAACCGCCGCCGGGGGCCGCGCCGCGCGTACCTAGGGTTCGTCCGCCGGTCATTGACCGGCTGCCCTAGAGAGTCTTTTTCTCGAGCCTTTGCTCCGAGTTTTTCTCTCCCGCCGGTCATCTTGATCGGCGTTTTTTTTTGGTTTTCCGATCTATGCTTGATCGGTTTGCGTCGTCCGCCGCCGCCGTCGACCCCCGCGCCTCTACTCCGACATAGGCATCGACTACACCGGCTGCTTCGTCATCAACCGCACGGCAAGGCCGGACGCGTCGCTCAAGGGACGCCTTTGTGCGTCGCTACCGACCGCTCATCCGCGCAGTCTCCGTCGCCGGTCCGTCTTCGTCGTCATTGCCCGGGACATCACCGACAATGTCGCCATCGACTGCGATCTGCGCGTCGTCCCTGCCATGACGCATACAGCGTCGCTATCGGTCTGATCAACCGATCACATGCCTGTCTTCGCCAAGCACGTCCCCGAGAACGCGCCTACCGCCGATCGAGCAACATGTTGCCGCTGTGTCGTCCCTTCGGACCGCTGCATCACCGCCCGAGGTCTTCCCGTCGGCTACCCCAACTCGCGCGCCGCTACCATCGACGCCCCTTCGGGCTGTCGCGTCGCGGAACGTGGTCCATGCCGCCGCCCCGAGATCCTCCCGCCGGCTACCCCTATAGCCGTCGTCGCCTCTGCGTCGCCCCTTAGGGTCCATGCTGCCTCCCGTCAGGCCATCGCCCCCGGCTAGTGGTTCTCCAAGCGGCTTCCTCGACCTGCGAGTCGCCGCTACACCGTCTCTTCGGGCTGTAGCGCTACTGCATGCGGTCAGCGCCGCCGCCCAAGGCCGTCCCCATGGTTGCACCGACCTGTGGAGCCGCCGCTACACCGCCTCTTCGGGCTGTAGCATTGCAGAACACGGTCCCCGCTGCCGCCCCGAGGTCTTCCTACTATAGCCCTGACCTACCAGCCGCCGTTGTGTCGCCCCTTCGGGCCATAGCGTCGCAGCCCGCAGTCCACTCGCCGTCCGGGCGCGTCGACTTCCCATGGTGCATCGTGCCGCCTCCCTTGGTGCGAGAATGCCACCGTCCGCGCGTGTCTTCGTCACGCTGTCGGTTT
>NC_041389.1:8889243-8891003 GCF_002162155.2 Triticum dicoccoides
ACCGCCACCACACTCCTAACCTAGCCGCCGCTGCTCTTCTTCGGCTGCCGCCACCGCTACGACTGGGGGTGGGGGGGGGGGGATGTTAGAGATATATTTGGGTTACATATGTTTGGTAGTCTAGGATTTGTAATCCGTCTCCTACCTTATCTTTAGGAGAGGCGTCTTGCCCTTCAAGCCTTGTACTCAATATATCCTCGCCCTCGAGGCTCAATAATACATCCATCATATTCCGCCAATCCCTCTCTCCTTTCTAACAAGTTTGACTACGACCAAACACCCATTTACAAGTACAACAATACTTAGCTAGTTATCACACTCATAATTTCATCACGTCATTTAATATGTAGTCAAGGAAGTCTACAGAAAAAATGGAATGCCTAATTATATAGACCAGATCGACCTTCATAGTTTTTTAGACTTGGACAGCACGTAGACTACATCACATATTTTATATATAGTCAAAGGAGGTGTACACGAAAATAGATACTCCACTAGATCGAACCTTTGTATTTATCTACGTTATACTACGTATATTCGCATATTCTGGCAGCTGACGGTCATAATTGATAAGAACTCGTACACCTCACTACAATTGCCCCTTTGCTACGTCTGACATTCATAGTTAAGGGGGCAATATTGGAATAATAAAATAGGAGGTTTGCGTCCTTAAATGGATATGCTAGGAATGAGTAATGTGCACCATTAAGTCCTAAACAATGGTATTGCCAAGTAAACATTTCATCACATCACATCCTATATAAATAAGAAGTTGATCCCCACTATCCTATTTATCTCAACATGCACACATTCCACATCATCAAAGGCCCACCACTACATGCATGAGAGGAAAAAATCATTATTAGTTGACCTCATGCACACCTTTCATCTCACCACACATGCCACCTAATCAAAAGTCCACTCAACATGCATTTCTATTACGTTGTACCACCTATATTCAAAATATTTTCTTACTACACAATAATCAAATACAATATATAATATTTATTTTCAGCTTTAGTTCATATATTAGTAATTCAACGATGAAAGCTTCATACAATCAAATCACTAAAATATATTGCAATCGATTCACGCAGCAATGCACGAGGTATTCTCTAGTTATATTAGTTTGCACAGTACATGCCTCAATTAGACCAGGAAGACCTCAATACTTCTCAAGACTAGACTGCTAGGAGCTGGTCAAAGATAAGGTTTTATGCACACTATCATTAATTAGAAAAACAACCCAGCACCCCTTGAAGATGTCAAGCCAATCATTCATTAAAGAAGGAGAGATTGGGATCTGAAAGTTTATTATTCATTGAACATGGTATATGACTGATTAATTTCTAACAATCCTAAGCATATAAGTTAGCTTTGTTACAGAAGAACAAAGAAATCAGCTAGCTATAGACATAAAACTTCCCGCTCGAAGATGATAGCTAGAACTTGTTTGTTCTTTAAAAACATAATCAATTTTCTTGAGAAGAGAAAAACATCTTGGGAACATATGTGCGTGGAGCACCTTTTTGTCGAGCTAAGTAGACTGTAGAGAAAGGAAAACTCAAACATGTTTTTTTGAACAGTCATCGAACGAGAGCATACACACCTGAATAAGGATTTGCACCATTACAAGATGGGCTCAAGTGAGCTAGAAGCACATGGGAACTAAAGAAGAGAAGAGAAAACAAGCGTGCGCGCGCACACACATGCGCGCACAGAAATGCAAGGACGCACGCATATACACCCCCCTCCACCCC
>NC_041389.1:8891195-8893910 GCF_002162155.2 Triticum dicoccoides
CACACACGCACGTTTGCAATACATGGAGGAGTTCCTCCGACACTGTCGAAGGGCATCACACTAACGAGACAACACACCTGAATACGGGATAGATTCAACATGCTGACCAACATAGAGGCCCCTAGGGTTTCTCTTGCACCTCGGCATCCAATGTTGTGGCACTAGCTTGGCCAAGGCTAGTAGGTAGCACTTGGTTAAAGAGCGTGGGGCTAAAGCAGCGGGGTGCATGCGACAGTGGTGCCATAAGGTCGGAGTAAGAGTGCACCAGGCTCAAATTAATTTCTCCAACCCTCCAAGTTAGTTAAGTTATTTGATATATTTCACTTGTAATTGGTTAGAGGCATCTCTCCCAAGTCTTAGTAAGCAAAAGATAGCGACTACATGATCGAGTCAATATCTTGCGATATACCATCGAGTCTGAATAGGTTGGGCATATGGCTAAGAATTACAAATTAATTAAGACTCCAAATAGATGACTCGGTCGGTCTTTCTTAGTTACACAACATCCAATGCTGCGATCAGATGCACGTGGTCTTAAGGCTAGTCATAGTGGGAGTAACATAGCTAGTAATATAGCGCACTTCAAGAAAATTTTGCTTATGTGGCAAGTAGTTAATGAGAAGTGGTAACATAATATGTTACTGTAACATAGCGCTTCCTTACACAAGATGAGTCTATAAGCTAATAAATGAGACCATCTATGATACTACTACTATGTTACTGTGCACTATAAAGATAGTAAATTAGACTAGTCTCATATGCGTGACACTAGTATAAGTTACTCTCCACTATGAGCAAGAGGTAAAGCACTGTGTACATCATATTATTCCATCTGTAGTTATGATGGAAGAGTTGAGAACAAACTTTGTCATATTCCAAAGGGCTTATGCCTCCTTTGGTTTGGAGGAATTTTGTAGGAATTCCATAGGATAGGATTTCTATAGGAAAAAAATTTCCTTTAGAGCCCTTTGATTTGTAGGAACAAAATCCTATTCCCATGGAGGAATTCATCCTATCCTTCACATTTCATACGAAAATAAGGCCTCCTTTGGTTTGGAAGATTTTTGTAGCATTTCCATATGATAGCATTTCTATAGAAAAAAAATCATCTAGAGCCTTTTGATTTGTAGGAATGAAATCCTATTCCTATGGAGGAATTCTTTCTATCCCCCACATTTCATAGGAAAATAAACATTAGCCTAGACTCAATGAAAAAAGTCATATGGTGTGAATCAAAGGGCATCTCCTTTTCTATCCCTTGAGACACATGTCGTCTCATTTTCAATGACTTCCCTATCCTTATGATTTTCCTACCCTATGAACCAAGGGAAGCATAAACATTAGACTAGACTCAATGAAAAAAAATCCTATAATATGAACCAAAAGACATCTTCTTTCCTATTCCTCATAGGATTTCAGATAGATGCCATCTCATTTCCTATGATTTTCCTACCCTATGAACCAAATGAGACCTTAATCAGTTACTAACATTTCCTCACACTTTTTCAGAAACCGACCATCAATGAGAACACCCCTGTGCAGCTACAATAATTTAGCTAGCTAGTATTGACTGCATTCGAGATTTCATCACTTCGTTTAATATGTAGTCAAGGAAGTGCACAAAAATTGTGCTGCTTAACCCATACCGGGGATAGTTAACTAGACTGTACTATTGGCCCTAATCAAACAAATCCATACCTTAATAGTTTTCTAGACTGTAATATTGGCCCTCGTTAAATAAACCTAGACCTTAATAGTTTTCTACATTGTACTATTGGACCTAATCAAACAATTTAGATAGTACGTAGATTAAATTAAGATAATGCATGACATCCCGTAAAAAAAGATAATGCATGAAATATCTATAATATAGTCATGTAGGTGCACAAAGAACTAGCGACGCGTCCACTAAATTGAACCTTTGTATTTTCTGGATTATACTAGTACCTCAGAGGTAGTACTTACCAGCAAAGGACAATTTTCATGTTCCGACTGTAGACGATCACAGGATAATTAAAAACAAGTTGTGCACCTCACAACAAATGGCCCTTTGCTACCGTCTAGCATTCTAAATCAAGGGTGCAGTCATGTGTTAATAGAAGGGGAGGTTTGCATATTGAATTGATATTTTCTTATATATGATGACTTGCTAGGACTGGGTAATTTGCACTAGTTCTTTAACAAGGGCAAACCAACATGTGGTTGGATGGTTAGAAGGACATTGATATCCCCAGCTCACCAGTGTTTAAGTTCTAAACTTGACATTGGTGCTCGCATTTCCTGGATTTATTTCAGGTCTTCCGGCGATATGCATTCTGTGGGAGGAGACGTTGATGTCGACTATGAAGGCTTCTATGGAGACTTTGTCAATTTCATGATGAAGTGTTGGCTCAGTCTCTTGAAGATGCTCATAGAGGTAGGTGTGCTTGCGTACAATCATAGAGATGAGTGTATGTGTGTATGTATGAGCGTTTGCGCTTGTACTGTGTGAAAAAAAATGTCTTTAACAAAGGAATTGTTTAGTAAACTTTCTACCTAGCTAAGAATTTCTAATTAAGACTCCAAATGGAGGACTCGGCCGGTCTTTCTTCTATTACAAAACCTGTAACTTACACAGTCACATGCATGTTCCATTAACCTGGTCCCAAGCAAACGTAATGTTGATTATATTCGGTGACCAGAGCTTGCCGCCACGACATTCCCCCTAAGTTGCCC
>NC_041389.1:8894151-8897824 GCF_002162155.2 Triticum dicoccoides
TTATCTTCGTGGCCGCCTGGCAATGTATGCTAAGTCATAATAGTTGTTGGATTTCTCTCATGGTGTCGCACGACATGTTGTGGAGATGAACTTTGAAGATTGGCTACATGGTGGAGGAGGGGCCTTTCAGTGGTCACGGAGGTGGCATCATCGTGTTAGGTGGTGTCGACATTAGGTTGCAGGGTTGTTATACTAGTGTGGTTATGGTCCTTTCTGCGTCGGACTGGTCCTTTGGGGTGGGCTTTGCTTCGGAGCTATATTGACTCATGTTACGCTAACATGTCCTCGTTCAACATTGCTCTAGCAATGTTTAGATGTCAAATTTACTATGTTTTCGCTTGATTTTTCTGCAATCATTAACCGTGTCTTTATGGTTTTCCACCTCAGCTTTCTCTCTACGAGATGGATTTTCATCATGTTGATCCGCACGTGAGGCACTTAGGGATTCCCTCCTGCCTCATTGTGAATTATAGTGCCATGGGCTTGATGGAGGCTGGTAGTTTTCACTTGGTGGTGGAGCGTGGGGCTAAGGGAGGACCGTGCATGTGAGGGCGGTGGCATAAGGCTTTACAACTTGTGACAACATTGGTTCAAAGTGAAGCAAAAGCATAAGGTGCTAAGCAAGAGAAGATAAAAATAAAGAAGTAGAGTTGCATGCCTAAAACTAAAGGGCACCTTTATTGGCTCATAATATAGCATTAATGACGATGCAAACAAAATGTAGCATCAAAGAGATACATAGCATAATGAGTGTAGACCCGACCTTTGGATAATTAGGATGCACATGGCCAACATAAACTCACACACAAAGCATAAAAAATGCCAGCATCAACAAAGTCGTATTAGATATCAGAACCATGTCCAAGGCAAGATGGATGGAGAACATATCCATAGACTATGTCGCTATCCATGTGTGGTAAAAACATCTCTCGCTACCTGCTCGAATCGCGTATACACTATGCTAAATAGTAATCAGTACTCTACTCGTTCTAGACACGGCAACAAACAGAGAAAATGGGTAAACTACTAGATAACCTGCATAGGAGCTGAAACTTTATGATAAAAAACCATGTCATTTCTATATAGTCATAGCGACCATAATAAGACAAACCATCCCATGCTAATAACTGCTCTAAACTTATGGGGTATACCATCTAGTCAATGAATGTAAGTGTTGGCAACACTGCGAGGCGAATACAAGTTAGAGCCAACCTGAATGGCTGGGCACGTAGAAACGTGTAAAGTGGCATTGAAGGAAAAGGCGTTCAATCGCCTCATCATAATGATAAAAACAACACTTCTTGTGTCTCTGCCGATGCGACGAGCGACCTTGTCCTTTTCGGGACCACCTCTTGGCGAAGATACTTCCTCCGTCCGGAAATACTTGTTGATGACAAGTATTTCCGGACGGAGGGGGTACCACATAAAAATATAAATTTCAGTGATATTTTTGACTTCCAGATTTTTTTGCTATTGTGTCCACTAGAACCTTAGTGTGTGAGGCCGATGAATATATAGAGTCAAATGTAAAAACTCTACGTTGTGTTAGATTCCAGTGGAATTCATATCCGGCCTTGTGTCAGGTGGGTCGAACCTATGCGGCCCAAAAGGTGCTACCATGACGCAAGGCGGGGTTGGCCAAGGGATCACCTGGAACTCAGCTGACTGAGACATAGTTATGTCTCAGTCACCTGATGTCACCTGACGTCACACTGCATGCCAAGGTCCAGTTCGTTTCCCTGTCCGGCCTGCTTGTCTTTTTTATTTTTTTTATTTTTTTTGGGCTGGCCTTGTCTTCCCTTTCATTTGTCCTTCCTGTCAATTTACTCGGGCTGCAAAACGTCACGACAAATGGACTGGCCACAAGCTGACGAGTTTCACGCTCGATCAGCAAACACATGAACATTTGCATGTGTGTGTCACTAACAAAAGAGGAAACATTGAATAATTAAAGCCCCAGATCACAAATTGAAATAGTTTTGCTTAATATTTTTGTTCACTAAGCCAAGGCCTTTATAGTTGATTTTTCTTTCAAGGCTAAAAAAATATCGTAAAGAAATTTTAAAATGGAAACAAAGAGTAAACCAAAACAAAGTGATATAAGATGAAAAGCTAAGACATTGGAGTGATATTTTTTTGGAAACATTATGTATGACCGACGAAGATACAACTATATATATATATATATATATATATATATATATATATATATATATATATATATATATATATATTGAAAAAAAACAATGCAGTGTGCACCTTGGAGTGTTATTTTCAAGAACATTAAGTATTTTCATGTGGGAAATGCCGGAGTTGGGTCGTGCGTTACGAAAAATAAAACACAAAAAATTAGCCAAAATAAAAAAATGCTTGTATGTACCCACCGTGAGGGGAAATGATAGAGAACCCATCTATGTGATGCTAAAAAAAATCCAACCACCAACCCTGGTTGCGGTCACATTATATGGCTTGAGTTGAGCTTGGGTGTGTTGAGTTGCGATTACGCTCGGGATGGAGCGGTTGCAACTACAACAGTAAACCCTATCAAAAAATGGAACCGATTTCATCGGCACCGACAACCATCTCCCCAACGCCCGGTTGCACTTGGGTGTGCTGAGTTGCGATTGCGCTCAGGTTGGAGCGGTTGCAACTACAACAACAAAAAAACCTAACATAAAAAAGGGAACCGATTTCATCGAGTAAACACCGCCCCGAGTTGCGAGTCGATGGTCGAGTTGCAACTGGGGCATTCAGGCCCCTCGCAGTTGTGAGTCGATGGTGGACTTGCAATTGGGGCAATCATGGCAAAAAAGAAGACAAAACAGACTAGTTGCGAGTCGATGGTCTAGTTGTAAGTGGCACCGAGTAAACACCCCCCTTGAGTTGCGGGTCGGGGATCGAGTTGCAACTAGGGCATTTGGTTCGTCATAGTCGCGAGTTGATGGTGGACTTGCAACTGGGGCAATTATGACAAAAAAATAGACCAGTTGCAAGTCCAAGGTCGAGTTGCAAGTGGCATCGAGTAAACACCGCCCCGAGTTGCGAGTCGATAGTTGAGTTGCAACTGGGGCAACCGGGCCCCTCGCAGTTGCGGGTCGAAGCTGGACTTGCAATTAGGGTAATTATGGCAAAAAAGAAGACAAAAAAATAGACCAGTTGCTAGTCAATGGTCTAGTTGCAAGTGGCATCGAGTAAACACCCCCCTCCCCCCCCGGGAGTTGCGGGTCGGGGGTCGAGTTGCAACTGGGGCATTCGGTCCCTCACAGTTGCGAGTTGATGGTGGACTTGCAACTGGGGCAATTATGGCAAAAAAGAAAGACAAAAAAATAGACCAGTTGCGAGTTCAAGGTCGAGTTGCAAAATGGCATCGAGTAAACACCCCCCACTTGCAAGTCGATGGTCGAGTTGCAACTGGGGCATGCGGGGCCCACAGTTCCTTGTATTTACAACAACACACAAAAAGTTGCTTGTATTTACAAGGAAAGTAATTGTGAACAAACAAAAATAACAAACAACAATAATGACAACAACAACCAACAACCAACAACAACACACAACAAAAACAGACCAGTTGCAAGTCCAAGGTCGAGTTGCAAAGTGGCATTGAGTAAACACCCCCCTGAATTGCGAGTCGATGGTCGAGTTGCAACCGGGGCATTCGGGGCCTTGCAGT
>NC_041389.1:8898168-8898804 GCF_002162155.2 Triticum dicoccoides
TGCGAATCGATGGTGGACTTGCAACTGGGGCAATTATGGCAATAAAAGAAAACACAAAAAATCATACCAGTAGCGAGTCCAAGGTCGAGTTGTATGTGGCACCGAGTAGACACCCCAATTGCAAGTCGGCGGTCGAGTTGCAACTAGGGCATGGGGGGCCCGCTGGTCCTCTTATTTCGTCAGTGAAACCAAAAAATTGCTTGTATTTACAAGGAAAGTAATTGCGAATAACAACAACAACAACAACACACAACAAAAACAGACTAGTTGCAAGTCCAAGGTCGAGTTGCAAAGTGGCATTGAGTAAACACCCCCTGAGTTGCGAGTCGATGGTTGAGTTGCAACTGGGGCATTCGGGGCCTCGCAATTGCGAGTTGATAGTGAACTTGCAATTGGGGCAATTATGGAAAAAAAAGACAAAAAACAAACCAGTTGCGAGTCCAAGGTCAAGTTGCAAGTGGCATTGAGTAAACACCCCCTCGAGTTGCGAGTCGATGGTCGAGTTGCAATTGGGCATTCGGGCCCTCAGAGTTGTGAGTCGATGGGTGGACTTGCAACTGGGGCAATTATGGCAAAAAAGAAAAGCCAAAAGAATAGACCAGCTGCGAGTCGATGGTCGAGTTGTAAGTGGCATCA
>NC_041389.1:8899039-8912016 GCF_002162155.2 Triticum dicoccoides
CGATGGTTGAGTTGCAACTGGGGCATTCGGGCCCTCGCAGTTGCGAGTTGATGGTGGACTTGCAACTGGGGAAATTACGAGACAAAAGCAACATACAAGTTCCGAATCCACATTCAAGTTGCAAGTGGCATCGAGTAAACATCAGCCAATTGCGAGTAGATGGTCAAGTTGCAAGTGGCATGCGGGACCCATAGTTGCTTGTACTTCATCGGGGAAACCAAAGTTGCTTGTATTTACAAGGAAGTAATTGTCAACAAAAAATGGAACCAATTTGATCGGCGCCTACATCCCTCCGCCCCGACCACGGGTTGCGCTTGGGTGTGCTGAGTTGCGATTGCGCTTAGGTTGGGCCAGTTGCAACTACAATAAAAAACTAACAAAAAATGGAAACCTATTGTATTGGCGCCGACAGCCCTCCCCCGACCCACAAGTTGCGGTCGCCATATATATGTCTTGCGGTTGGGCTTGGTTGTGTTGAGATGCGATTGTGCTCGGGATGGGCGCTTGCAACTACAACAAAAAAACTAACAAAAAATGGAACTGATTTCATTGGCGCTGACAAACCCTCCACCCCGACGTCTTGTTGTGCTTGGGTGTGCTGAGTTGTGACTGCGCTTTGGTTGGGGCGGTTGCAACTAAAACAAAAAAAACTAAAAAAAAAATGGAACCGATTTCATCGGCGACGACAAAAGCCCTCCGCCCCCGACCCCGGTTGCATTTGCCTTATATGTCCTGTGGTTGCTGAGTTACAGTTGCCCCCGTGTTGGGCGGTTGCAACTACAACAAAAAAAACTAACAAAAAAATGGAAACGGTTTCATCGACGCCCACAAACCTCCGCCCTGACGCCCGGTTGCGGTCACATTATATCGCTTGCAGTTGCGCTTGGGTCTGTTGAGTTGCGATTGCGCTCGGGATGGGATGGTTGCAGCTACAAAAAAAATACGTAACAAGAAAAAGGAATCCGATTTCATCGGCGCTGACAACTCCTCCCGTCTCGGCCCCCGGTTGCGGTCACATTATATGTCCTGCAGTTGCGCTTGGGTGTGCTGAGTTGCGATTACGCTCAGACTGGGTCAGTTGCAAGAACAACAAAAATCTCAAAACAAAAAAAAGATTTCATCGGCACCAACAAAAAGATTGGACCAACAGAACGGACGGATTCTTACTTCGAAAAATGCCACCGCCGCCGATCTCCAGCAGCAGGCTCTCCCCCAGTCTCAGCTGCCACCAAGAAGACACGAAGAGAAATGAAAAGAGGGCCGACAAGACACGGGCTTCGTCAACAAAAAAAGAAAAACAAGCACGCGACAAAAAAAGAACAGGCGGCGAGCGGGACAATAGATGGGCCGTGCCCCCCGTTGTTACGAAGCTCTACAAGAGGAAAACACGAATCGTGGCGTGGCTCCATCAGACGGCCAGAAAAGTGAATGAGACCAATTTAATTCTCAGCTGAATGAGTTTTAGCAAATCCGTTTATATATAACAAAAATAGTACTATCTCGCAAAAAAAATAGAACTATACCATCATTTTTTTGGGATCCTCTTAGCTGGCGACCTTTCGCTGAAGGGGTTGGCATTTTGAACGATTACGCTGACAACTTTAGTTGTGAGGGGACGACAACTCGTTCAAAAAAACATGGTAGTTTCTCCAAAACTAGCCTTTTTTTTTTGTTTAAAACAGACACTGTTTGATCTCGCGAAGCACAAAAGCAGTCAGGAAAAAGCGTTCGCTTGACATCCCCTCCCAGCCACATAACATTGCCCTTTTTTTAATGGCTTAATTTGATAAATGCCATTCCAATTCCGGTGATTCAGAAAACTGCCACTGCAATTTACACACTCCGAAAAATGCTATGGAGTGGCATACTCCCTCCGTCCATGAATAAGTGTACATCTAGTTTTTCTTCTAAGTCAAAGTTTAAAACTTTGACCAACTTTCTAGGAAAAAGTAGTAGCATTTATGACACTAAATTAGTACTGTCAGTAGATCCATTTTGAAATGTTCTTTCATAATATACCAATTTGATGCCATCTATATTACTATTCTTTTCTATACAATTGGTCAAAATTTTAAAATTTTGACTTGGGATAAAAGGTAGATGTACACTTATTTGTGTACGGGAGGGAGTATCATTTAATATTTTTCTAGCCCATTTTATGGTTAAGCTTGATCCAAAATACAGAACGGACTGAGATGATAATTAAGAGGCAGGCTAGCTACGTCCATCCAACTATAAATCAGGCAGCGGAGAGCCTCATCTAACCACACAACCACAAGCCAATCAATCATCAAGTGAAGAAGAGCTAGCTTCTTCTTCTTCCTGCTTTCTTAAGCTTTCACTTGGTCGCCATAATGGGGGAGAGCCGCGGCAGCATCTCCTTCTTCGGGACCTACAGGCCACCGGTGCCCCTGGGCATCTTCTCCTGCCCCATTGATCCGCCGCCATCCTCTTACGAGGACGAACTCCTGCTCACCGACGACGAGTCCTACAACCAGAACGGTCATGCCGTCCCGTCGGCCGCGCTCAGGGAGATACTGGCCTTCATGGGAAAGAAGAACCCCAAGATGGCCTCCGACTGCGGCGTCACCCTGGCGGACGTGGACAATGGCACTGTCACCGGCCTGGTCTTCGTCTCCGAGAGGGACCACGGCCTCGAGACGCTGCACCTGGCCCTGCGCCGCCCCGCCACCGGCCAAGTGGTGAAGGTGCTGAGCCTGCTGGGCGACATCTATGGCGTCGGCGGTGGCGTGCGCATGGAGGACAGCGGCTGCATCGCGGGCGGCTTCACGGTGAAGGGCGGACGGCGCACCGTCGGCCACTCGCTCGTGTACGTGTCCACGAAGGAGCCGGCAAAAACACGGCGCACGCCATGGACCGTGGTGTACAGGACCGACCTTGCCGACGGCAGGACTGAGCGCCTCACGCCACTGGGCCAGTACGACCTGAGCCCGGCCGTGTCGCCGTCCGGGAAGATGGTGGCGGTGGCCAACTTCCACGGTAACAGGTGGAACGGCGAGATCGAGAACCTCAAGACAAGGATCGTGATCATGAACGTGGACAAGGGGGCGCAGGGAGGCCTGGCCCGCAAGGTTGTGATCAAGGATGGCGGCTGGCCGACATGGGGCAGCGACAACGTCATCTTCTTCCACCGTGGGGTCGACAATGACCCGCCTACCAACACCGCAGCGTGGGCCGTGTTCCGGTACGACATCGCCGCCGGCAAGGAGGATCAGGTAACGCCGGTGGGCATGGACGCCATGACCCCGGCGGCCATCAGCGAGACCAGAGTGGCCGTGGCGTTCATCGGGGAGAAATCCAAGCAAGTGCAAATGAAGGTGGAGCGCGTGGAGTCGCAGTACCGGCACATCCAGATCTTCGACACGGCCGCGCCGGAGAAGCCGCCCGTGAAGATCACCCAGATGATGAGGAGGGAAGGGGACCACTACAACCCCTTCGTGCTCGATGGCGGCAGCCGCATCGGTTACCACCGCTGCAGAACCGATAAGCTACTACCCATCACGATCAAGGTCCGGCCAGTTGCTAATGAATTTATCAAATTGATTATTACTACTTCTTTACGCGTAGTCTATATATTGGCCGGGCACATATGATATGGACGTGGATTTTCGCATTTGATATATATCTATACAATGTCTGCAGGATAATAAGAAAATCACAAGCATCGAGAGGAAGTTTGACAAGGTGCAGTCGCACCATGCGGACGTGGGGCTGTTCAGGGTGACGGGCGTGTTCCCGTCCATCTCCAAGAACGGCAAGAAGCTGGCCTTCGTGGACAACGAGTTCAAGGCCGTGTGGCTGGCCGACAGCCAAGGCGGCCTGCGCATCGTGTACAAGGTGAGGAAAGAGAAGAGCGTCTTCTCCACGTCGTGGAACCAGAACGACAAGCTGGACACGCTCTACGTCTGCGAAGGCCCGGCCTTCACCATCGACCAGCCGGTGCAGATCATGAGGATCCCCGACGTGTCCGCCCCCGGGAAGCGGAGGGCGCTGGCCCTCACCGACAAGCCCTTCAACTGCGCCTTCCCGTCCACCAACTTCAAGGGAGACAAGCTCGTGTTCCGCTCCAGCAGGGACAGGGTAGGAGGGGAGAGGAAGCACAAGAACCTCTTCATCATCGACGCCATCAATGGGGAGGCTCTCGGCGTGGACCAGCTCACGGACGGGCCGTGGACGGACACCCACTGCAGCTGGTCACCCAGGGAAGACTGCGATTGGATCGTCTTCTCCTCCTCCGGCAGGCCGGAGAAGGACGTCTTCAAGCCGGCCGGCGAGCCGGAGCTGGACCACGGCCTGGACCCCGGCTACTTCGCCGTCTACCTCGTGAGCGCCAAGGACATGGTCAAGGGCGTGGTGCCGGTGCCTGTGCGGGTGATCTACAGCGCGCCAACCATCGCGGGCCACATCAACCACCCCGTGTTCAGCCCGGACATGATGAGCATCGTCTTCGCCGCCGACCTCGCCGCCGTCTCCGCCGACCCCATCTCCATGCCACACTTCACGCACTCGGTCAGGCCCTACGGCGACATCTTCTCCGTCAACCTCATAGACACAGAGGACATGGCCAAGAACAAGGACATCCAGAAGTTCCACCGCGTCACGCACAGCCGCTACGAGTACTCCACGCCTACATGGTCCGGCCGTGCCGACGACGGCGACGAGCTCGACCCCAACACCAAGTGGAAGATGCTGGAAAGCTGGCACGACGACTTCCAGCCCCGGTGCCCGTACGTCGGCGGCGAAGCTGGCCAGAAGGAGAGCTGGCACATGACCGGACACCTCTCCATCGATAAGAGGTGCTGCTAACTCAACATCACGTACGGCAGCAGGACCAGGGTCTCCATCCGCGCGCCCCTTTCGTTTTCATCAGCCTTCAAACCAAACCATGCATGCTATCCTAGCTCTACCTGCACTTATTTTATGTTGGTCTTGTCCCTCCTCTTATGGTTGTCTCGTATGCATGCATCGAACTACCTGGAGGAGAAGGTTTCTTTCCGATTTCATGTCCTTGTTGTTTCTTGTGCATGTAATAAATAAAGTAAGTCCTTGTTGTTTTTTTATCTCTTTTTGTAAAGGGTCAATGTTTGCTTGCGGCTGACCGGCTAAAGCTTGGGCCGGTCGCACACGTGCCGTGTGATCCTTTTTTTTTATTATTGTATATGCCCCTCAACCCCGCGCAAAGTTGCGACGTGCCTGGCATGCGACGGCACTGGCGACCGAAGGTGGTGCTATAATCGGCGACCGGCGAGCTGCAACCCGCATCGGAGTAGTGCTACAACTTGTGACCATCGGACCTCGCTAGGGCTACGTCATAACCATCATGGTTGTCGTCATGCCTCGCCGGTGCCTAGAACACGCGGCGATTGGTAGAAATTTGGGCATGTCCACCGGTGCCTATAGTCGCCCTTTCTAATTATACCTTGACTGTGTTCTATGAGGATATAAACATTGTCTTTTACGAGTATGTAGGATAATATACATAAATATACAATGGCTTGATCTAGGGAGACATCGCTATTTTGTGTACACCTCATTGACTGAATAATAGCTGTAAATGGGCATTCGATCTCAATCACATTCAACAACTCTACGCATGTTACTTTGACTGATAGTTATTTCCCAACAACATCAAAATATGAGGGATGTTAGTGATTTTGAAAGCCCTCTGCAATACGGCAAAAAGTAGTTCAATTCTACCATGTTCCATCATAAAATAAGCATTGTTCAACTTGCTGCTCATACGTCCACACGGACGAATACAATGTACATTATCTTTTTTACAGTAAAAAGACTTTATTCCTCAAATAATTATCATATTATTTACATGGAGATGAGAAATAAAATTGGGGATTTCAGCATTCCATCAACCATGCGCTTTGGAGCTAAAAGAATGTTTTGCTAATGCATCCGCTACTTGGTTAGCCTCTCGGAAGCTGTTTGAAATTGATCTATGCAAAATCAATGGAAAGTTGCTTGCATTCAGCAACAACTGTAGCCTCACATCGCAGCTAGTCATCCATAAGTTGAGCTGAGTCAACCGCAAATGAGCTGTCGGATTCAACTTCTGCCTTGATGCATCCTAGACTTGACAGAAGATACATTTCGTTCCTTATTGGAGGAAAATCGAGTGAAAACCCTAGCAAGGGAAAATTATATGTCTAACCTAAGTCTGGAGCACTACTGAAGCTGGAAAGGCGAGCATATGTGGTACAACACATAGCAAAGCAAAACCCGGAGGACCATGATCCATGTCATCGTCTATCATATATTGCACTGAACCCGATGACTACGAGGTCCCCTTCCCTTATGCCCGCCGAATGTCCACAAGCATGACTTCCAATTCCGCCAACACAAGTCAATAGCATGTCGACAAAATCCATGTGACAAGATGTCAACACCGCATAACATAGCGACACCAGCTCCTGGATGACCTGCATGCCCCCTCCTTTGTTGATTGCTCCCCACCAAAGCTCGATTCCGCAAGACTATGTGACACCGCCACAAGAGAAATCCCAACAACTTAGGTCACTTCATGTGCAATGCCAGTCGGCGACCACCAACAATAGTGAGGGGAAGTAGCAAGTGGGGGGAGGTCACAACTACCGGCTCTGGTTTCCACCTGTGTTGCCTCCTGTTAGCCAAATTGGGAATGTGTTGGGTTTTTGCTTTAGATTATTCAAGCGGAGCTTGCCAAGTTTCCATGAAATGACTATCATTTAGAGTATAAATATGTATCGAACAAGACCTCAGGTAGATAGGCATTCAATTGTGTAACTTGAAGTTTCACTACCGTAGTAATATTGATTGAGGTAAAAACAGAGGGTTTTCCCTCGAGCTGGAATTTTTATGTTCGCTAGCTAGCTAGTTTCTTTGTTCTTTAAAGAACAAAGCAAACTTACTTATGTGTGATTTAATAGAAATTAATCATTCATATATAATATGCTAAAGAAAACATATCAATTTGCATACCAAATATCCTCTTATTTAATGAATGGCTGGCTTGGCAGCGTCTGGTCGTAATTCTCTATTTTTGTTTTTTTAATTAACATCATGTGCCGACAAACTATATATACAAGCTATCAACTCCAAAAAAACTGTCCAAGCTTTCTTTGCCTAGTGCCCAGCAGTCAAGTCTTTAGATGTATTATGGTCTTTGCAATATAGTTTAGCTGGAGATTTGTTTATTTGTACTTGATGTCATTTGTAGTAAGACTTCACACACACCAAAAAAACTATCCTATATCCTTTTTTTTAATTGTCCATGATGTATGCGCTTGCATGCGTGTGCGTGTAGGTTAGTGTGTCCTTTTCCAGTGGTATGTTATAGAAGACCTCCCATTCTATGAATCAAAGATTGCCCCTAGCCGGTAGCAAGGGGCAGTTGCACCGAGGTGCACAAGTTCTTTCTAATTATGCCATGACTGGCTGTTGTGAGGATATGACAGTTATCTTTTGCGAGTACGTAGGATAACATGCAAATATACAATGGTTCGATCTAGTGGCGACATTGCTATTTTGTGTACACCTCCTCGACTACATAATAATTGTAAATGGGCATTTGATCCCAATCACATTCAACATCTCCATGGACGTTACTCCTGCTGATAGTTATTTCCCAACAACAACAAAAGATGAGGGATGTTGGTGTTTGAGAAAGCCATATGCAATATGGCAAAAAAAAAATCAATTCTTCCATGTTCCATCATAAAAATAGGTATTGTTCAACTTGCTGCGCATACGTCGACATGGAAGAATATAATGTACATCATGTTTGTCTCTTTAAACTGCTATAGTTGCGTGTAACCTAAGAAAGACCGAATGAAGCGTATGTCTGGAGTCTTAATTCGTTATTATTAGATAGGAAGATTTTTTTTTCTACTGACAGTTTATTATACTCGACCACTTGTTGTAGCATAGGCCTCGAAACATGTGGTAACTAAGACCGGTGGAGCCATCTATTTTGAGTCATAATTAATCCTAGCCAGGTAGAAAATATTTACTTGGTACTTTATTGTAAGACATGTCTCAAATGTGTGCTAACTAACTTCTGCATATACAAACTTATTAGAACCTTCGGTGAGAAAATTGGTTCGTAAATGGATCAAATGACTAAATTAATTTGGTAGGCTGAAGATATTAATTTGCAATCGAGCTCCGGCCTTATTCCACGGCTGTCACAGGCACACGGTGCTCCCAGCCCTACACTCCACCACCAAGCGGAAACTACCGGCCTCCATCGAGCCCATGGCACTATACTGCATGCCGAAGCAGGGGGAATTCCTAAGTGCCTCGTGTGTAGGTCAACATGATAAATCCATCCCGTAGCAGGAAAGCTGAGGTGGAAAACCATAAAGCTTCAGTTAAATTTTGCAGAAAAATCAAGCGATAACCTTCACTACCAAATTATAAATCTAAAGTGTGCCTAGAGCACTGCCGAACGAGGACATGTTCGAAAAAGGTGAATCGATACGATTCAGAGGCAAGGCAAACCCCTAAGGACCACTCCAACGCAGGAAGGACGATAACCACACTAGTCTGACATCAACGGTATGATTATTGAATCACTGCAGCCTGATGTTGACACCACACGACATGGAGATGCAACGTCCATGATCACTGAAAGGCCCCTCCGCCACCATTTAGCATGTCTTCGAAGTTCGTCCCACCACATCTTTTGTGACACCATGAGAATTGAGAAGAAATCTCACAACCGTAGTGACTTCACTGTCATGCATTGCCAAGAGGCCACCATCGACAATAACGAGGGAGAGTGGCAGGTGAGGGGGAAGGTCGCTACAGCAGGCTATGGTTGCCGCAGGCCCGTCTCTTGTCTTGCATTAATTTGTCTAGGTGGACTTTACCAAATTTGCATGTTGCAAATTAATCTTCAGTGTGTGTGTGTGTGTGTGTGTGTGTGTGTGTGTGTGTGTGTGTGTGTGTGTGTGTGTGTGTGTGTGTGTAACTTTGAGTTTCACTAGTGTTAGGTTTTTTAGGAGAAAACTGTAGGTTTCCATGCTTTGTATGTGTATATATATTTTAAAAGATTTATAGATAAAAATATAAAAATAGTATTGGTACAAGGCTATAAGACCAGTACTAATGTACTACAAAGTAGTTGAAGTTTTCAGTTCAATATGACAATCCTGACTAACCCTGTATTTGTGTAAGCCCACTACAAATGTACCAAAAATTAGATGAAGTTTATTTGCTAGACTCGAACTCAAATCGTCGAGCTAGAAATTTTCTGACTACTGCCTCCCTATTTTTTTCTCAAACAAACCTAAATTGTTTATTTAGTATTTAGTATAAATTAGTCATTCTTACAATATGTTCGACGAAAAATATCAACTTGCATAACCAGTCCCCCCCGGTGCGTTAATAATTCATTAATGTGTAGTGAGTTTGGTAGATTATAGTTTTATGGTTGCACTGGTTTTGCTCATTAATCACCATGTGCTGTCAATTTTTGAAATTTTATGTCTGGCCTACCCCCTACAGTATAGTCTCTAGAAGTATTGATTCTAGTTAAAGCCTACTATTTTCTATACCAATACAATGGGATGTGCTGCCAAGTTTACAAGACAACTCCATTGCTTTAGGACCTACTGCAAATTACTCATTCCTAGCAAGTCAACATATATACAGAAATATCAATTCACATACGGAAACCTCCCCTTTTATTAATCCATGATTGCCGCCTTAATTAATAATGCGAGATGGCAAAGGGTAGTTGTTGTGAGGGTCACAAGAACTTTCAGATGTCAAGGGCCCAACATAGTGAGGTGGACAAGTTCTTGCTAACTATTGTATGAACGGCTGTTGTGACAATATGAAAATTGTCGCTTGCGAGTACATAGTATAATCTAGAAAATACACAGGTTCAATCTAGTGAACGCATCACTATTTATTTATACACTACTTGAATATACATAACTATATATGTGATGTGCTTAGATAGTATGTCTACGTACTATCTAAATTGTTTGATTAGGACCAATATTGTAGTAGTTTATAAGACTATGATGGTCTGGGTTAGGCATGCAATTTTTTCTCTGAACTTGTTTGACTACATGCATATGACCACTGAGTTGGCATTTTTGGAACTGAAGAAAGACCCACCGAGTCATCTGTTTGGAGTCATAATTAGTAATTGTTTGCCATGTAGAAACTTTACTGAACAACTCCCTTGTTAAGGACCTAGTGCAAATTACTCAGTCCTAGAAACTTAATATATATAAAGAAATATAAATTCGCAAACATGAACCTCCTCTGTTATTAATTCGTAAGATTGCACCTCAATTTAGAATGTTATAGTAGCAAAGGGGCGGTTGTAGTGAGGCTCTCAACATCTTCTTAATTATCCTTTGAATGAGAATATGAAATACAAAGGTTCGGTCTGGTGGATGCATCGATGTGTCCTTGTACACCTGCTTGACTATATTATAAATATGTGGTGTGTTATCTTAGTGTAATCTACATACGTACTATCTAATTGTTTGATTAGGGCCAGATGTGCAGTCTAGAAAACTATTAAGGTCTGGGTTTCTATGATTAGGTACAATAGGTACAATCTAGAACACTATTAAGGGCCGGGTTCAGCATATTAAATGACGTGATGAAATCTGGAATGTTGTCAACAATAGCTACCTGAATTGTTGTACCTGTAAGTGGTTATTTTTCACTAATAGCTTATTTTGTAAAAAAGTATAAAGTATCAGGAACGACATCCAGAAGTTCCACCGTGTCGCGCACATCTGCTACGAGTACTCCACGCCTACATGGTCCGGCCGTGCCGACGACGGCGACGAGCTCGACCCCAACACCAAGTGGAAGATGCTGGAAAGCTGGCCACCAGAAGGAAATCATGCACATGACCGGAGACCTCTCCATCGATAAGAGGTGCTTTTAACTGATCATCACGTACAACCAACTTACTTATGTACGATTTAATAGTGATTAATCATTCCTATATAATATGCTAAAGAAAACATATCAATTTGCATATCAAATATCCTCTTATTTAATAAATGGCTGGCTTGGTAGCTTCCGATCATAATTCTGTTCTGGTTTTGTTAATTATCATCATGTGCCGACAAACTATACAAGCTGACAACTACAAAAAGAAATACAAGCTTTCTTTGCCTAGTGCCCGCCAGTCAAGTCTTTAGAAGTATTATGGTCTTTGCAATCTAATTTTGCTGGAGATTTCTTTATTTGTACTTGATGTCATTTGTAGTAAGACTTCACACACAAAAAAACTATCCAATATCCTTTTTTTAATTGTCCATGGTGTATGCGCTTGCATGCGTGTGAGTGTAGGTTAGTGTGTCCTTTTCCAGTGGTATGTTATTGAAGACCTCCCATTCTGTGAATCAAAGATTGCCCCTAGCCGGTAGCAAGGGGCAGTTGCACCGAGGTGCACAAGTTCTTTCAAATTATGCCATGACTGGCTGTTGTGAGGATATGACAGTTATCTTTTGCGAGTACGTAGGATAACCTGCAAATATACAATGGTTCGATCTAGTGGCGACATTGCTATTTTGTGTACACCTCCTTGACTACATAATAATTGTAAATGGGCATTTGATCCCAATCACATTCAACATCTCCATGGACGTTACTCGGGCTGATAGTTATTTCCCAACAACAAAAAAAGATGAGGGATGTTGGTGTTTGAGAAAGCCATATGCAATATGGCAAAAAAAAATCAATTCTTCCATGTTCCATCATAAAAATAGGTATTGTTCAACTTGCTGCGCATACGTCGACATGGAAGAATATAATGTACATCATGTTTGTCTCTTTAAACTGCTATAGTTGCGTGTAACCTAAGAAAGACCGAATGAATCGTATGTCTGGAGTCTTAATTCGTTATTATTAGATAGGAAGATTTTTTTCTACTGACAATTTATTATACTCGACCACTTGTTGTAGCATAGGCCTCGAAACATGTGGTAACTAAGACCGGTGGAGCCATCTATTTTGAGTCATAATTAATCCTAGCCAGGTAGAAAATATTTACTCGGTACTTTATTGTAAGACATGTCTCAAATGTGTGGTAACTAACTTCTGCATATACAAACTTATTAGAACCTTCGGTGAGAAAATTGGTTCGTAAATGGATCAAATGACTAAATTAATTTGGTAGGCTGAAGATATTAATTTGCAATCGAGCTCCGGCCTTATTCCGCGACTGTCACAGGCACACGGTGCTCCCAGCCCTACACTCCACCACCAAGCGGAAACTACCGGCCTCCATCGAGCCCATGGCACTATACTGCATGCCGAAGCAGGGGGAATTCCTAAGTGCCTCGTGTGTAGGTCAACATGATAAATCCATCCCGTAGCAGGAAAGCTGAGGTGGAAAACCATAAAGCTTCAGTTAAATTTTGCAGAAAAATCAAGCGATAACCTTCACTACCAAATTATAAATCTAAAGTGTGCCTAGAGCACTGCCGAACGAGGACATGTTCGAAAAAGGTGAATCGATACGATTCAGAGGCAAGGCAAACCCCTAAGGACCACTCCAACGCAGGAAGGACGATAACCACACTAGTCTGACATCAACGGTATGATTATTGAATCACTGCAGCCTGATGTTGACACCACACGACATGGAGATGCAACGTCCATGATCACTGAAAGGCCCCTCCGCCACCATTTAGCATGTCTTCGAAGTTCGTCCCACCACATCTTTTGTGACACCATGAGAATTGAGAAGAAATCTCACAACCGTAGTGACTTCACTGTCATGCATTGCCAAGAGGCCACCATCGACAATAACGAGGGAGAGTGGCAGGTGAGGGGGAAGGTCGCTACAGCAGGCTATGGTTGCCGCAGGCCCGTCTCTTGTCTTGCATTAATTTGTCTAGGTGGACTTTACCAAATTTGCATGTTGCAAATTAATCTTCAGTGTGTGTGTGTGTGTGTGTGTGTGTGTGTGTGTGTGTGTGTGT
>NC_041389.1:8912026-8921216 GCF_002162155.2 Triticum dicoccoides
CGAGGTGCACAAGTTCTTTCAAATTATGCCATGACTGGCTGTTGTGAGGATATGACAGTTATCTTTTGCGAGTACGTAGGATAACCTGCAAATATACAATGGTTCGATCTAGTGGCGACATTGCTATTTTGTGTACACCTCCTTGACTACATAATAATTGTAAATGGGCATTTGATCCCAATCACATTCAACATCTCCATGGACGTTACTCGGGCTGATAGTTATTTCCCAACAACAAAAAAAGATGAGGGATGTTGGTGTTTGAGAAAGCCATATGCAATATGGCAAAAAAAAATCAATTCTTCCATGTTCCATCATAAAAATAGGTATTGTTCAACTTGCTGCGCATACGTCGACATGGAAGAATATAATGTACATCATGTTTGTCTCTTTAAACTGCTATAGTTGCGTGTAACCTAAGAAAGACCGAATGAATCGTATGTCTGGAGTCTTAATTCGTTATTATTAGATAGGAAGATTTTTTTCTACTGACAATTTATTATACTCGACCACTTGTTGTAGCATAGGCCTCGAAACATGTGGTAACTAAGACCGGTGGAGCCATCTATTTTGAGTCATAATTAATCCTAGCCAGGTAGAAAATATTTACTCGGTACTTTATTGTAAGACATGTCTCAAATGTGTGGTAACTAACTTCTGCATATACAAACTTATTAGAACCTTCGGTGAGAAAATTGGTTCGTAAATGGATCAAATGACTAAATTAATTTGGTAGGCTGAAGATATTAATTTGCAATCGAGCTCCGGCCTTATTCCGCGACTGTCACAGGCACACGGTGCTCCCAGCCCTACACTCCACCACCAAGCGGAAACTACCGGCCTCCATCGAGCCCATGGCACTATACTGCATGCCGAAGCAGGGGGAATTCCTAAGTGCCTCGTGTGTAGGTCAACATGATAAATCCATCCCGTAGCAGGAAAGCTGAGGTGGAAAACCATAAAGCTTCAGTTAAATTTTGCAGAAAAATCAAGCGATAACCTTCACTACCAAATTATAAATCTAAAGTGTGCCTAGAGCACTGCCGAACGAGGACATGTTCGAAAAAGGTGAATCGATACGATTCAGAGGCAAGGCAAACCCCTAAGGACCACTCCAACGCAGGAAGGACGATAACCACACTAGTCTGACATCAACGGCATGATTATTGAATCACTGCAGCCTGATGTTGACACCACACGACATGGAGATGCAACGTCCATGATCACTGAAAGGCCCCTCCGCCACCATTTAGCATGTCTCCGAAGTTCGTCCCACCACATCTTTTGTGACACCATGAGAATTGAGAAGAAATCTCACAACCGTAGTGACTTCACTGTCATGCATTGCCAAGAGGCCACCATCGGCAATAACGAGGGAGAGTGGCAGGTGAGGGGGAAGGTCGCTACAGCAGGCTATGGTTGCCGCAGGCCCGTCTCTTGTCTTGCATTAATTTGTCTAGGTGGACTTTACCAAATTTGCATGTTGCAAATTAATCTTCAGTGTGTGTGTGTGTGTGTGTGTGTGTGTGTGTGTGTGTGTGTGTGTGTGTGTGTGTGTGTGTGTGTGTGTGTGTGTGTAACTTCGAGTTTCACTAGTGTTAGGTTTTTTAGGAGAAAACTGTAGGTTTCCCTGCTTTGTATGTGTATATATATTTTAAAAGATTTATAGATAAAAATATAAAAATAGTATTGGTACAAGGCTATAAAACCAGTACTAATGTACTACAAAGTAGTTGAAGTTTTCAGTTCAATATGACAATCCTGACTAACCCTGTATTTGTGTAAGCCCACTACAAATGTACCAAAAATTAGATGAAGTTTATCTGCTAGACTCGAACTCACATCGTCGAGGTAGAAATTTTCTGACTACTGCCTCCCTATTTTTTTTCTCAAACAAACCTAAATTGTTTATTTAGTATTTAGTATAAATTAGTCATTCTTACAATATGTTCGACGAAAAATATCAACTTGCATAACCAGTCCTGGTGCGTTAATAATTCATTAATGTGTAGTGAGTTTGGTAGATTATAGTTTTATGGTTGCACTTGTTTTGCTCATTAATCACCATGTGCTGTCAATTTTTGAAATTTTATGTCTGGCCTGCCCCCTACAGTATAGTCTCTAGAAGTATTGATTCTAGTTAAAGCCTGCTATTTTCTATACTAATACAATGGGATGTGCTGCCAAGTTTACAAGACAATTCCATTGCTTTAGGACCTACTGCAAATTACTCATTCCTAGCAAGTCAACCTATATACAGAAATATCAATTCACATACGCAAACCTCCCCTTTTATTAATCCATGATTGCCGCCTTAATTAATAATGTGAGATGCCAAAGGGTAGTTGTTGCGAGGGTCACAAGAACTTTCAGATGTCAAGGGGCCAATATAGTGAGGTGGACAAGTTCTTGCTAACTATTGTATGAACGGCTGTTGTGACAATATGAAAATTGTCGCTTGCGAGTACATAGTATAATCTAGAAAATACACAGGTTCTATCTAGTGAACGCATCACTATTTATTTGTACACTACTTGAATATATATAACTATATATGTGATGTGCTTAGATAGTATAGTCTACGTACTATCTAAATTGTTTGATTAGGACCAATATTGTAGTAGTTTAGAAGACTACGATGGTCTGGGTTAGGCATGCAAATTTTTCTCTGAACTTGTTTGACTACATGCATATGACCACTGAGTTGGCATTTTTGGAACTGAAGAAAGACCCACCGAGTCATCTGTTTGGAGTCATAATTAGTAATTGTTTGCCATGTAGAAACTTTACTGAACAATTCCCTTGTTAAGGACCTAGTGCAAATTACTCAGTCCTAGAAACTTAATATATATAAAGAAATATAAATTCGCAAACATGAACCTCCTCTGTTATTAATTCATAAGATTGCACCTCAATTTAGAATGTTATAGTAGCAAAGGGGCGGTTGTAGTGAGGTTCTCAACGAGAGCGGCGTTGTAGCGGACGAGCTCGCCTGCTCCCGCTACGCCTGCCAATGGACGAGGGACATGTTGCACCGGGCTTTGAATGCAATCGTATATGTCAGGAGACCCATACATAACGTGGAACAGTGGTATACGGTCGGGCCGACGTTTCATCTGACGATTCGGTCACGGCGCACGGGCCAACTGTTCCCATGGTACAGAACGGGAGTGCCGGTTCATGATAGCTGGCCACGTTCCGTCCTGTGTCAGGAAGCGGTGAATTTGCAATGGATAAGTATGTCACAGCGGCTCCACCACGCTCCACCTGACGCCTGTAGTAGTACCAATTTTTTTTATTCTTTTGGACGACCGCAGCAGTCAAAAGCAGAGGCAATGCCATGGCGACGGCGGAGGCGGGACGGGAGCCGAGGGCTTCGAGTTTCCATCAGATCCTATTGACAGGTAACTTCCATGTCTCCCGCTCGTGCAGCGTACTGCTGTCCGTTGTGGCTCGCCGCGTGAACTTGGTACTCTGTTCCCTTCTTTGGCATAGGTTTCCCGTGCTGGATCTTGGCGGCGGCGAGTCGATACTGCCTGCCGAACCCACCGAAACTCTGTTGTGCACAGCCGCCCAGTCCACCATTGGCGATGTAGGCAACGCGGTGCTGACAATACAATTAGATTTGAATAGCAGATTTGTCAAAAAAAAAAAAGATTCGAACAGCAATTGTGAAGGGCTCAGTTTGTCAGCGCCCAACCCAGAGCAGCCAACCGGGAAGGATGATCCTCAAGCCCCCGGCTGGACGACGAGGTAAACAGATCCATTTATCTGCTCCTGAATCAATTATGTTTGTTCCTTTTTCCAAATACAATGCATGACATAAGAAATGCTAAATCATGGTACTGCTTACTGCGATACATCTCCTATATGCCGGATAGTAGTAGTTAATTAAGCAAAAAAATAATTTTCAGTGCATGCGTTTATTTCTTTCCAAATTACACAGAATCCGTGTTGACAATGCACCTCTCGAACGTCCACCCTGTGCTGGAAGGATAAGTGCCCTGGAAAAAACATTGAGATCTATGCGGAGAAGAAGACTAAAACTATCGTAATCCCTGCTGTTGGAGACAATTTTGATTCACTTGGAGAAGCTATGACTATTACACTGAATTCCTGGGAAATTGGTTTTGGAGTTAGATATGGAAAAAGCAGATTGAACATCGAGAGGACCAAATGTATGCAGGAGATAGTTTGTGGCTGCTCGGTTAGTATTATTTTTCGATTAACCATCAGCAAGACAAAACTGAGCTGATGCATCATAAATAATGCTTTATGTCATATTACTCATTCAAATAATTTTGTCCAGATTTCTCCGGTTATGAAAGTGAACACACCACTTGAGTAGCATGCTAGTGATATATACACTCGAGCGATGTTTGAAAATTTTGGTGAGGTCCTGTATGAAGCTGGGCAATACAAGATAGAGGAGATCCGCAAAGGCAAAACATATTTTGCGCGGCGCTACCACCCAGAAAAACATGACAAATGGTGCAGGATTGTGTACAAACTGGAAGTTATTGATGACGTCGCTGAACTCGTGTGAATGTGGTGATTTTGAGCACACAGGCTTGCTGTGCTGTCATGCGCTTAAGGTAACAAAAAGAATATTATGCCGAAGATGTATTTTTTTAATTCATTGCGTTGTTGCTCTTGTGTGTGTGAGCTCGAAAGCAAACATGTTTATTTAGCCAGATAATTAACCATGGCAATTACAAACTATGCCGTTTTGCAGGTCCTTGATTTCCTTGGTATAAACAAGATACCAGCAAAGCACATTATGAAACGTTGGACAAAAGATGCACGGGATATGCTGCCGGTGATGCAGAAGGTAGCAGAATTGGTAATTTCATGGGCTAAAGGCTCCGGAACGAAATCGTAAGCTAGGCCGACCCACCACCAGCAGGGACAAGCCTCCATATGATGACCGAGGCGCAAAGAGCAAAAAATACAAGCAAGCAGCAACTGCAAAACCTGCCGATGGATGTGGTATAAGTAAGCGAACCCGCTTCTGTAGCATATGTCGGGAACCAGGTCACAAGAGCACCACATGCCCACGAAGGGGTGATCTTCCTCGGAAAGAGGAAAGAAGCAAGATGCTCAAACTGTGGCATCGGTGGTCACAGGAAGAACACATGCAATCACCCTAAGGTTGTTCTGCATGTTGAAAATGCTACTTCAGAGCAGCATGCGATCTGCATCTGACCCTGGTTACAAAGAAAATTTGTAGTCTGCTGTTGAGGGCTCAGTAGCCATTTTCTAAGGAGGACTGTTTCAGTAATAAACTGCTTAGTCAGTCTGTACTGCTGTAATCAGTTTGTGTGTCTTTGTTTTCTTGTGTGTGATGAACAATATATGTGTAAGGTCCCTTTGGATGTAATGTGATGTGTGCATGATCACCTACATTTTCATTTTAATGTGTTTCTGTTGGAAAAGAAAAATCGTTTAGTGCCTTGCCATGAGGAATAATTTCAGTTGGTTTTCCATCAGTATGTGCGTCTTGCTTGTCGATCAATTTCTTTTACTCCGGATACGTATGGGCAGTGACAACGCATTGCTTTTAAGTGAATACAGGCAAACAGGTGTTAATGCACTTCTGACGTTGGTACAACATTACGTAAACGCCCGTCCCCTGTGTCTCCAACGTCCGTCTGCACGCACCGCGTCAACGTCGCTGCATCCGTCCACATACGCATTAATTATCCAGCGTAGACAGGCCGCAATACTGCGTACATCACATATCCCATGACCAGTTGACGGTTTGCGATACCGGGAGCGAGCGAGCCCGTCCACGCCATCGAATTTTCGGGTTCTCAACATCTTCTTAATTATCCTTTGAATGAGAATATGAAATACAAAGGTTCGGTCTGGTGGATGCATCGATGTGTCCTTGTACACCTGCTTGACTATATTATAAATATGTGGTGTGTTATCTTAGTGTAATCTACATACGTACTATCTAATTGTTTGATTAGGGCCAGATGTGCAGTCTAGAAAACTATTAAGGTCTGGGTTTCTATGATTAGGTACAATAGGTACAATCTAGAACACTATTAAGGGCCGGGTTCAGCATATTAAATGACGTGATGAAATCTGGAATGTTGTCAACAATAGCTAGCTTAATTGTTGTACCTGTAAGTGGTTATTTTTCAGTAATAGCTTATTTTCTAAAAAAGTATAAAGTTTCAGGAACGACATCCAGAAGTTCCACCGTGTCACGCACATCTGCTACGAGTACTCCACGCCTACATGGTCTGGCCGTGCCGACGACGGCGACGAGCTCGACCCCAACACCAAGTGGAAGATGCTGGAAAGCTGGCCACCAGAAGGAAATCATGCACATGACCGGAGACCTCTCCATCGATAAGAGGTGCTTTTAACTGATCATCACGTACAGCCAACTTACTTATGTACGATTTAATAGTGATTAATCATTCCTATATAATATGCTAAAGAAAACATATCAATTTGCATCAAATATCCTCTTATTTAATAAATGGCTGGCTTGGTAGCTTCCGATCGTAATTCTGTTCTGGTTTTGTTAATTATCATCATGTGCCGACAAACTATACAAGCTGACAACTACAAAAAAAAAATATACAAGCTTTGTTTGCCTAGTTCCCGTGAGTCAAGTCTTTAGAAGTATTATGGTCTTTGCAATCTAATTTTGCTGGAGATTTCTTTATTTGTACTTGATGTCATTTGTAGTAAGACTTCACACACAAAAAAACTATCCAATATCCTTTTTTTAATTGTCCATGATGTATGCGCTTGCATGCGTGTGCGTGTAGGTTAGTGTGTCCTTTTCCAGTGGTATGTTATAGAAGACCTCCCATTCTATGAATCAAAGATTGCCCCTAGCCGGTAGCAAGGGGCAGTTGCACCGAGGTGCACAAGTTCTTTCTAATTATGCCATGACTGGCTGTTGTGAGGATATGACAGTTATCTTTTGCGAGTACGTAGGATAACCTGCAAATATACAATGGTTCGATCTAGTGGCGACATTGCTATTTTGTGTACACCTCCTTGACTACATAATAATTGTAAATGGGCATTTGATCCCAATCACATTCAACATCTCCATGGACGTTACTCTGGCTGATTGTTTTTTCCCAACAACAAAAAAAGATGAGGGATGTTGGTGTTTGAGAAAGCCATATGCAATACGGCGAAAAATTCTTCAATTCATCCATTTTCCATCATAAAAATAGGTATTGTTCAACTTGCTGCGCATACGTCAACGTGGAAGAATATAATGTGCATCATGTTTGTGTCTTTAATCTTCTATTGCTACATGTAACCTAAGAAAGACCGACTGAATCGTATGTCTGGAGTCTTAGTTAGTTATTATTAGACAGGAAGATTTTTTTTTCTACTCGACAGTTTATTATACTTGACCACTTATTGTAGCATAGGCCTCAAAACATGTGGTAACTAAGACCGATGGAGCCATCTATTTGAGTCATAATTAATCCTAGCCAGGAACAAAGTATTTAATCCGTACTTCATTGTAAGACATGACTCAAATGTGTGGTAACTAACTCCTGCATATACAAACTTATGAGAACCTCCGGTAAGAAAATGGGACTTTTACATTTCCACCCTTAGCTTGAATCCACTAGTCAGATTTACCCCTAATTTCAAAGTGTGCTCAAATTTGCCCCTCTGTTGTTATGTGCGTCTATAAAAATACCCCTAAACGATGCTTTTGTCAGGTATTTTCTACTTTATAAGCTTCACAACATCCCTCTATAGTTGTTGTTGCTTTCTGTACTTTTGTAGCTTCTCTGAAAATATTTATTTTCCCTGAAAATATAAACACCCAAACACAGGAATTGTCATCCATGGAGATGCTCGCGAATGCTACAAAAGAAAGGGAAAGCACCAGCATCTATAGAGGGATGTTGCGAATCTTATAAAGTAGAGAAGACCTAACAAAAACATCGTATAGGGGTATTTCAATAATACCACATAATGGCAGAGCGGCAAATTTGAGCACACTTTAAAATTAGGGGCAAATCTGAGTCGTGGGTTCAAGTTAAGGGTTGAAATGTAAAAGTCCCAAAGAAAATTGATTCATAAATGGATCAAATGACTCAACTAATTTGGCAGGCTGAAGATATTAGTTTGCAATCGAGCTCCAGCCTTATTATATTCCACGGCTGTCGCATCCACACGGTGCTCCCAACCCTACACTCCACCACCAGGAGGAAACTACCTGCCTCCATCGAGCCCATGGCACTATACTGCATGCCGAAGCAGGGGGAATTCCTAAGTGCCTCATGTGTAGGTCAACATGATAAATCCCTCCCGTAGAAGGAAAGCTGAGGTGGAAAACCATAAAGCCTTTGTTAAATTCTGCAGAAAAATGAAGCGATCGAAATTATACATCTAAAGTGTGCCAAGAGCATATTCGAACGAGGACATGTTGGCAAAAGGTGACTCCATACGATTCAGGGGCAAGGCAAACCTCTAAGGACCACTCCAAAGCAGGAAGGACGATAACCACACTACTTTGACATCAACGACATGCTTATTGAATAACTGCGACCTGATGTTGACACCACACAACATGGAGATGCAACATCCATGATCACTGAAAGGCCCATCCGCCACCATTTAGCATGTCTTCGAAGTTCGTCCCACCACATCTCGTGCGACACCATGAGAATTGAGAAGAAATCCCACAACCGTAGTGACTTCACTGCCATGCATTGCCAGGAGGTCATCATCGGCAATAACCAGGGAGAGTGGCAGGGGAGGGGGAAGGTCGCTACAACAGGCTATGGTCGCCGCAGGCCCATTTTTTGTCTTGCATTAGATTGTGTAGGTGGAGCTTACCAAATTTGCGTGTTGCAAATTAATCTTGAGTGTGTGTGTGTGTGTGTGTGTGTGTGTGTGTGTGTGTGTGTGTGTGTACACACGTAACTTCGAGTTTCACTAGTGTTAAGTTTTTTAGGAGAAAATGGTAGGTTTCCCTGCTTTGTATGTGTATATATATATTTTAAAAGATTTGTAGATAAAAATATCAAAATAATATTGGTATAAGGCTATAAGATCACTACTAATGTACTACAAACTAGGTGAAGTTTTCAGTTCAACATGACAATCCTTACTAAGCCTATATTTGTGTAAGCCTACTACAAATGTACCACAAATTAGATGAAGTTGATCTGCTAGACTCGAACTC
>NC_041389.1:8921587-8934730 GCF_002162155.2 Triticum dicoccoides
AATAATTCATTAATGCGTACTGAGTTTGGTAGATTCTAGTATTATGGGTGGACTGGTTTTGCTAATTAATCACCATGTGCTGTCAATTTTTGAATTTTTATGTTTGGCCTTCCCCCTAGAGTCTAGCCTCTAGATCATTATTGATTCTAGTTAAGGCTTGCTATTCTTTGTACTAATAAAATGGGATGTCCTGCCAAGTTTACAAGACACTTCCCTTGTTTACGACCTACTGCAAATTAGTCACTCCTAGCAAGTCAGCATATACAAAAATATCAATTCACATACGCAAACCTCCTCTTTTCTTAATCCATGATTGCCCCCTTAATTAATAATGCGAGATGGCAAAGGGCAGTTGTTGTGAGGGTCACTAGAACTTTCAGATGTCAAGTGGAAGATGTAATGAGGTGGACAAGTTCTTGCTAACTATCCTATGAACAGCTGTTGTAACCAGATGAAAATTGTCATTTGCGAGTACATAGTATAATCTTGAAAATACACAAGTTGAATCTAGTGAACGTGTCACTATTTATTTGTACACTACTTGAGAATATATAACTGTGTGATGTGCTTAGTTAGGATAGTCTACGTACTATGTAAATTGTTTTATTAGAACAATATTATAGTAGTTTAGAAGACTATGATGGTCTGGGTTAGGCATGCAAATTTTTCTCTGCACTTCTTAGACTACGTAGTCATCTATTTGAGAGTTGGCATATTTCGAACTGAAGAAAGACCCACCGAGTCATCTATTTGGAGTCATAATTAGTAATTGTTAGCCAGTTAATATATATATATATATATATATATATATATATATATATATATATATAAAGAAATATAAATTCACATACATGAACCTCCTCTTTTATTAATCTGTAAGATTGCACCTCAATTTAGTATTTTAGATAGTTGCAAAGGGGCAGTTGTAGTGAGGTGCTCAACATCTTCTAAATTATCCTTCAAACGTATGTCGTGAGAATCTGAAATACAAAGGTTTGGTCTGGTGGACGCATCGATGTGTCCTTGTACACCTGGTTGACTATATTTTAAATATGTGGCGTGTTATCTTAGTGTAAGCTACGTACATACTATCTAAATATTTATTTAGGGCCAGATGTGCAGTCTAGAAAATAATTAAGGTCTGGGTTTTGATGATTAGGTACAATATTACAATCTAGAACACTATTAGGGGTCGGGTTAAGCATCACGATTTTTCTCTACACATCTTGGGCTCAAGGACATATTAAATGACGTGATGAGATCTGGAATGCTGTCAACATAGCTAGCTGAATTGTTTTACCTATAAGTGGTTATTTTTCACTAATAGCTTATTTCCTAAAAAGTATAAAGTATCAGGAAATATTAGTGACTTATTAAGCCCTTCGTAATACAACATAGTATTTTTCGACTCTTCCATCATACTTCTGTATGGAATAATATAATGTACATTGTGTTTTATCTTCTGCTTTGGATAAGCTTAAGGTTCCATCTGACTATGGAGTTGGAAATTAGTAACTGAACAAAGACTGGCCGAGTCATCTATTGGGAATCTTGATTAGTTATTCTTAGCCAGGTATAACCTGTTCATACTTGACAGTCTATTGAAATATATAGGCCCGATCATGTAGTTACTAACTTCCGCTTGCGTTAGACTTGCAAGAGCTGCCTCTAATTGATTGCATGTGAAATTTATAAATTAGCTTAACTAACTTGACGATTGGAGAAATTAATTCGATCATGATGCACTCCCTCTCCGACTCTATGGCACTGCCATCACACGCACCCTGCTGCCTTATCCCCATGCTTCGTAAGCAAGCACCGCCTATTGGCCTTGGTCGAGCCAGTGCCATGATATTTGATGCCACAACACAATTGAAACCCTAGGGGCTGCTAGTGGGTCAACATGTTCAATCTATCCCGTACCAATAGACTGAGCTAAAAAACATACAATTCTCCATTCATTGTTGGAGTAAAAGTGGGTGAAAACCCCGGCAAGGGAAAATGACATGTCTAACTTAGGCATATCGCACTGCTCAAGCTAGAAAGGCGAGCAAACCCGGTACAACACATACACTAGTAGAAAAAGGGTCAAACGTGAAGCACATTAGTGCCGGTTTGTATTAGAGCCGGCACAAATGTATACATTAGTGCCGGTTCCAACGGCTAGCCGGGCCGCTCCCATTAGTACCGGTTCGTGGCTAACCTTTAGCACCAGTTCGTGCCACGAACCGGTACTAATGAGGGTGGTGGCAGGATGTTGCCAGTCTGGGCCCCACCCGGCACCTTTAGTACCGGTTCGTGCCACGAACCGGTACTATAGGTCCTCCTGCATATAAACCCTTCGTCCAGCTCGCTCTGTTCTTCCCCCTTTCCCCTCTCCTCTCCTCTCTGTTCTTCCTCTTCTCCCCTCGAGCTCATCACACATTTTGCCCAAAATTTGTCAAGATTTGAAGGCCCCCATCCATTCAAGTGATCACAAAGGTTAGCAACTTTGTCCTTTCATCTCTCATTGCTAGATTAGCTCTTGCAATGCTTTATATAGTTATTAATTTGTGAGTTTAGTAATTTGGGAGGAAATATATATATGTGCTAGTATTTGATTTATATGCAATTTGAGGTCAAAATAACACTTAGTTTGCATATGTAGGTGTGGTTTACTTAGTGCCTTCTAAATCTCCGTCGTAACCACCGTCGATCGCCCGCATTGTCCCGTCGCCGGCACCACCTTGTGGTGAGCCTCTTGTTCATGAAATTTTATATAAAAAATTGATGTTTGTGTGATTTGGATATATAGTTACTCGTATAATAATTATCTTACCCGTACGTTCTTTGTTATACATAGTGCCATGGTTTTGATATCCGTCCCCATCGGCCCTCGTCCTTGTTATGATTCGGATGTGGTATATTCTCTTTTAAAACTATTTGTTGCATTTCGTGTTTATGACAAATTATGCCCATCAAGTTGACATAGATATTTTTATCTAGGAGGTATGTGAACCGGAAATTCCAACCGACCCTATTGTCGAGAGGTTAAATTTAGTTGAAAGAGAAAACGAGTACTTGAAAGAAAAATTGAAAAGAATTGAGGGGGAGAAGATGGAATTGGAGTTGCATGTTGCCGATGTCGTCGATGATCACAAGATCAAGAAGGAGAAAATGCGCTTGAAGATTAGAAAGATTAGAAAATATGCCATCGATAGTGAGGCTTGGTATCATTATGCTGTTGGATCAATTGTTACCTTAGTTGCGATCTTGATCGCATTTGTTGTTGCATTTAAATGCTTTAGCTAGAGAGTTATTTGTTTGTTGCATTTAAGTGTTGTATGAACTTTATGTATGAACTTGTATTAATTTGGTCTATTCGGTGTTGTGTAATGAAGATGAGCCGGCAATGGATGTACGATGACCGATGCTCTCCCCAGTTCGTTGAGGGCGTGCATACTTTTCTGCTAGCGGCTGAGGCAAACAAGCAGGCGGATGGTTTTATGCCTTGTCCATGTGCTGGCTGTAAGAATGGTCGCAATTACTCTACGTCAAGAACCATTCACGTCCACCTATTTGAGTCCGGTTTCATGCCCCACTATAATGTTTGGACCAAGCACGGAGAAAGAGGGGTTATGATGGAAGACAATGAAGAAGAAGAGGACGACGACAGCTATCCTGGCCATGGGTTCCCTGAATATGATGATACAACAATGGGGGAAGAAGCTGAGCCGGTAATGCGGGAAGAAGCTGAGCCGGCAATGCGGGAAGAAGCCGAAGAAGAGGCATCAGATGAGCCCGTTGATGATCTAGGTCGGGCCATTGCCGATGCAAAGAGAAACTGCGCAAGTGATTTGGAGAAGAAGAAGTTGCAGCGCATGTTAGAGGATCACAAAAAATTGTTGTACCCGAATTGCGTAGGTGACAAGAAAAAGCTGGGCACCACACTGGAATTGCTGCAATGGAAGGCAGAGAATGGTGTATCTGACAAGGGATTTGGAAAGTTGCTGGTAATGATAAAGGATATGCTTCCAAAGGACAATGAATTGCCCGAGAGTACGTACGAAGCAAAGAAGGCTGTCTGCCCTCTAGGGTTAGAGGTGCAGAAGATACATGCATGCCCTAATGATTGCATCCTCTACCGCGGTGAGTACGAGGATTTGAACGCTTGCCGGGTATGTGGTGCATTGCGCTATAAGATCAGCCGCGATGAGCATGGTGATGTCGAGGGCGAGCGCCCCAGGAAGAAGATTCCTGCCAAGGTGATGTGGTATTCTCCTATAATACCACGGTTGAAACATTTGTTCCAAAACAAAGAGCATGCCAAGGCGATGCGATGGCACAGAGAAGACCGTAAGAAAGACGGAAAGTTGAGAGTACCCGCTGACGGGTCGCAGTGGAGAAAAATTGAAAGAAAGTACGGGAAGGAGTTTGCAGATGACGCAAGGAGCGTATGGTTTGGTCTAAGCGCAGATGACATTAATCCTTTTGGGGAGCAGAGCAGCAACCATAGCACCTGGCCTGTGACTCTATGTTTGTATAACCTTCCTCCTTGGTTGTGCATGAAGCGGAAGTTCATTATGATGCCAGTGCTCATCCAAGGCCCTAAACAACCCGGCAACGACATTGATGTGTATCTAAGGGCATTAGTTGAAGAACTCTTACAACTGTGGAATGGAACAGGTGTACGTGCATGGGATGAGCACAAACAGGAAGAATTTGACCTAAAGGCATTGCTGTTCGTGACCATCAATGATTGTCCTGCTCTCAGTAACCTTTCAGGACAGACAAACAAGGGATACCACGGATGCACGCACTGTTTGGATGATACCGACAGTATATATTTGAATAGTTGTAAGAAGAATGTGTACCTGGGACATCGTCGATTTCTTCCGAGCAGGCATCCCGTAATAAAGAAAGGCAAGCATTTCAAAGGTGAGGCGGATCACCGGACGAAGCCTCGCCACCGTACTGGTGCTGATGTACATGATATGGTCAAGGATTTGAAGGTGATATTTGGAAAGGGTCCTGGCGGACAATCTGTTCCAAAGGACGCTGACGGACGCGCACCCATGTGGAAGAAGAAATCTATATTTTGGGACCTTCCATATTGGAAAGACCTAGAGGTCCGCTCCGCAATCGACGTGATGCACGTGACTAAGAATCTTTGCGTGACCCTGCTTGGCTTCTTGGGCGTGTATGGGAAGACAAAAGATACACCCGAGGCACGGGAGGACCAGCAACGTATGCACGGAGAAGACGGCATACATCAGGGTCATGCAAGCTATGCTCTTACCAAAGAAGAGAAGGAAATCTTCTTTGAATGCCTGCTCAGTATTAAGGTACCGTCTGGCTTCTCGTCGAATATAAAGGGAATAATAAACATGGCAGAGAAAAAGTTCCAGAACCTAAAGTCTCATGACTGCCACGTGATTATGACGCAACTGCTTCCGGTTAAATTGAGGGGGCTTCTACCGGAAAACGTTCGATTAGCCATTGTGAAGCTATGTGCATTTCTCAATGCAATCTCTCAAAAGGTAATCGATCCAGAAATCATACCAAGGTTACAAAATGATTTGGTGCAATGTCTTGTCAGTTTCGAGTTGGTGTTCCCACCATCCTTCTTCAACATCATGACACACGTCCTAGTTCACCTGTGCCAAGAGATTAACATTTTGGGTCCTGTATTTCTACACAATATGTTCCCCTTTGAGAGGTTCATGGGAGTCTTAAATAAATATGTTCATAACCGTGCTAGGCCAGAAGGAAGCATCTCCAAGGGCCATCAAAATGAGGAGGTCATTGAGTTTTGTATTGACTTTATTCCTGACCTTAAGTCGATTGGTGTTCCTGAATCGCGGCATAAGGGCAGACTGGATGGAAAAGGCACGCTAGGAGGGGAACAAATAATATGTATGGACGGACATTCTCTCACTGATGCACACTACACAGTTCTACAGAATTCCGTCTTGGTGGCTCCGTATATGGATGAACACAAGAATTTGCTACGCTCCAAACACTCGGAGCGGTCTGATGACTGGATTACACGTGAACAAACTAGGAGTTTCGCCAGCTGGTTGCAGACACGTACCATGCATGACACCTCTATTGAAGATGACCTGTACTTGCTGTCCCAGTTACCATCTTCGAATATAATGACTTTCAAAGGGTACGAGATAAATGGTAATATATTTTACATGATCGCCCACGATAAGAAGAGCACCAACCAAAACTGTGGTGTCCGCTTTGATGCTGAAACCAAGACGGGAAAGGAAACATTTTATGGTTATATACAGGACATATGGGAACTTGACTTTCGACGTGGTTTAGAGGTCCCTTTGTTTCGGTGCAAATGGGTCAATATGACACGAGGCGGGGTAACGGAAGACCCGCAATACGGAATGACAACAGTGGATATCAACAATCTTGCGTATGCAGACGAATCATTCGTCCTAGCCAATGATGTGGCACAGGTTTTCTATGTGAAGGACATGTCTACCAAGCCAAGAAAAAGAAAAGATAAGGAAGTGAATGCATCGTACGATGAGCCAAAGCGGCACATAGTTCTTTCTGGGAAGAGAAACATCGTGGGAGTGGATGACAAGACAGACAAGTCAGAAGATTATGAAAAGTTTGATGAAATTGCTCCATTCACAGTGAATATTGACCCGAGCATCCCGTTAAATGATGAAGATTTTTCATGCTTACGGCGCAAAGGGACACACGTGAAGAAAAAGTTTCACACCCAAAGATCTGGGATGTGATCGGCTTCACTAGCTATCATCACTTTCTTCTCTGTTTCGCACCGAGAGGGGAATCTCTATAATAGTTAGGGTAGTTATGTGTTTTGGCATTTGAAACGCGAAGAAATTTTATGTGCAAACAAATTCTTTCATGCCTTTACTGATTTTCAAAGTTAAGTTATTCACAAACTAGTGATTCACACTAATTTCAAATAATTCAAAATTTAAACTATTCAAATTTGAAAACTACAGGCACTAACAGAAAGTTTGTAATTTTTTGTACCTAAAACAAAAATATTCACAAAGAAACTCTAAATACACAAAAAAACAACACAAAAATAAATAAAGCAAAAAAATACAATAAAAATAAGCCCGCCTACTAGGCTAGAGCGGCCTGCATACGACTAGAAACCCAACCTGTCATTGGGCCAGGATGCAGGCCCGCAAAGGCCAAGTGGGCCCACTGGGCTGCAAAGAACACGTAGGCCCAGTAAGCCTGCTTTGGAGAGGAGCTCGAGAGAGTGACCGCACGGGGGTTTATAAACCAGTGCGGTCGCCCCTCGGCTAGCGAGGTGGGACTAAACTTGCGCACCGCACCTGCGCCAGCGCACCCCCTTTAGTACCGGGTCGTGGCACAAAACGGTACTAAAGGGGGGCCTTTAGTACCGATTTGTGCCACCACCCGGTACTAAAGGGGGTCGCTTCCCGCCGCTTGGCATGGCCAAAACAGGCCTTTAGTACCGGTTGGTAGTTCCAACCGGTACTAGAGGTGCCTTCTATATATACAACGGCTACGAAAATTTCAGTTTCCCTCTCTGTTCGTTCCTCTGTTTCCGTCTCTGTCGCCGTCGCCGCCGCCCTCGATCGTCTCCGTCGCCGCTCGTCTCTGTCGCCGCCCCCGTCCCCGTCGCCGCCCCCGTCCCCGTTGTCGCCCTCGTCTCCTTCGCCGCCCCGGGCCCATCCCCGTCGCACCGTCCCCGTCCCCGTCGCGCCGTCCCCGCCGTCGCCTCGCCATCCCCGTCGCCTCGCCGTCGCCTCGCCTCGCCGTCGCCTTGCCGTCGCCGTCGCCCGCTGTGAGCCCTCCCCGAGCCCGTACGCACACACACAAGCATGTTTAATTAATTTAGATAATTAGTCTTTAATTAGTTTAGATTATTTAGATTATTATTTTTTATGTTTAATTAGTTTAGATAATTAGTGTTTAATTAGTACACACACACACACACGTATTTTGTATGTTTAATTAGTTTAGATTATTTAGATTATTATTTTTTCACTATTATATACGTATGAATGCATGTTAGATGGATATAATTAGTGTTTAATCAGTTAGAAATTAGTGTTATATAGAAATGTTAGAAATTAGTGTTATATAGAAATGTTAGAAATGTTAGAAATTTTAGTGTTATTTAGATTATTTAGATTAGCATAATTAGTGTTATATAGAAATGTTAGAAATTTTAGTTATCAAAATCCAATCATTAAAAATTGTTACTTTTTGCGGGCATATAGCTAGTATTTGTTTTCGACAATGCCCGGCCCGCATCCTCGCCGTCGACCCGTCCGCGACGACGTCCAGCCGACCCATGTCTGGGACTGGGCTCCGCCGGGCTGGCACTGGGAGGTGCTGCCTGGAGAGGCGCGCCGCTTGATGAGGAACCCGGCCCCAGGCCCTGTCGTCGACCCTGATCTCGTTTGGTGGCGTTCGCGTGGGCCAGTTTCGGTGCGAAGGGACCCGGCCCCGCCGGAGGTGGTACGTCGCCGTGTCAGGGAGGAGGACGAGCACGTCCATCGCTACATGGTTGCGTTAGAGGGCGGCAGGTTCTCCAATACCTGGCAGTATCTTCGGGGATCTCACTTCAGCTATGATCCTGTGAGGGTTCCTTCTCTTTGGGTGTCCACCGCCCGCGCCGCAGGAACCGCGAGTGTCCTAGATTCTTCTGTAGTATTCGATCTTTAATTAGCTAGCCACTGATGTACTATTCAATATTATATATTATTCGAGACGATGTATTCGAGAGTATATCTATTATTCTAGACGAAGTATTCGAGATTATATCTATTATTCGAGACGATGTAATTTGAATACTAAATTGTTTTATATTTCTTTTGAATTAGTTAAATAAAAGCTATGGCAGACAATACCGACAGAGAGGGAGAACAGGCCATGTTCGATATTATACACGGGCCAAATGATGATCAGAATGAAGAAGATTATGACGGCTCTGAATTTCTAAACAACACCGGAGAGGGTGATATGATATTCGATCGCGACGACCGAATTGATGAAGTCATGAACTACGATTATGACGATGACGAAGAACATGTTGATCCTGAAACAACAAAGACCGGCGAGGTATATATATTTATATAAGCAGGTATCTGGTGATCATCACATGTTTTAAATGACTTGAAGATATATTAACGAATCGATCTATGTTCTTTCAGCCATCCGGATCGAGCAAATCTTCAGGCAAAAGGACGAAACGAGGCCCGAACAAAAAGTTGAAGGAGGGCGTAAAGTACAATATCGAGGCAATCAGACCTAGTTGCGAACCATTAGCGCCTAAGAAGATTGCGGACAAGTTCGTTCGTCAGTGCGGAGTTCTTGTGAAGGACCAACTCCCGATCTCCCTTCAAGAATGGAGAGAGCCAGCAAAAGACAAAAGACAAAAAGACAAAGAGGACGCTGCTCCACGTCCAGATGTTACTTTTGTCGACAAGAATCAAAAAGATCTGCTTTGGGATACTCTCATGGAATATTTCACCCTACCAGATCATTTCACAGAAGCAGATGTGCATAAAGTCAAGGACGCTGCTCTTAGGAAGATGGCGGTTGCATTCAAGAACCACAAGAATCGTGAATGGGACAAGTACGTCAAGGGAGGAAGGAAGACTCCAGTATTCGAGGGAACACTAGAGAACCAACGTGCTCATTGGGACGATTTCGTGAAATTCAAGGATTCGGAATTAGCTAAGGAATGGTCGAGAATAAACAAGAAGAATGCCGAAAAAAAGGATAAGTTCCATAAGCTGGGGCCAGGTGGCTATGCGGTGGCAATGCCTAAGTGGGATAAGTCTGAGAAAGAGATGGAGGATGAAGGTGCCACTCCGGTTACTAAGAGCTGGCCCCCCAGGGTCAGGACTTGGTTCTATGCGCATGGGGGGGAGTTGGACCCGAAGACAGGCAATGTTTCGACGAGGGCAAGTCTGAAGGGAACCGACGATGCGATACTTGTTGCAATAGAAGAGGCATGATCGGGGGTGTTCTAGCCCAACAGAGAGAACGACGAGCTTACGCGTGCCCTGGGAAATCCTGAAAACCCGGGAAGAACACGAGGCAAGGGCGCTATTCCGTGGTATGAGGGGTTCTCAGACTGGAACACCGACTAAGAACCCGTGCGAGAAAGAAGATTGCGGAGGAGAAGAAGAGGAAGATGGAGGAGGAGCAGAGGAAGCGGGACTATGAACGCCTTCAAGGCCTAGAAGCAAGTCAAGCGGAATTGGTAGTCAAATTCCAGCGGCAGTAGGAGCAGATCGACTCACTTACCCAGCAAAGGGGGTCTCAGCAGCTGCAGCAGCTAGCGAATGATCCAGCATTGGATAGCACCACCCCATCCATGCCGAGAAGCAGCATGGGTTCCGCCCCGGACGACGCAATGCTGGGTAGATACCCAGTGGATGACATCACGGAGAACACTAGCTGCGAGCTATACGTCAAAATGAAGAACATATCCATGAAGGTGGCGGACGCCGTTGCTTTTACAAATCCCCCCGAGGCAACCTTCCATTGCAACCCGATTCCAGTGGGCTATGCTCGTGTCTTGGTTGATGAGGTGGTGGACCCATATTCGGAGCTAGAGCTTGACTATCCTGGAGGTGACGATGAGCGCTTTCTCGGAGACGCCAAACATCGTATCATCCTATGGAAAAAGGATTGCATCATCATTCGAAGGCCACCGACACCGCGTCAGCTGACTCCTCGTCGAAGTCCGCCACCGAGTCAGCAGTCTCCCGCTCCTGCAAGTCCACCAAGTCCGGCAAAGTGTCAGGCCACTCCTCCTCCAAGTCCGGCAAAGTGTCAGGCCACTCCTCCTCCTCCAAGTCCGCCACAGCGTCAGACATCCACTCCTCCTCCAAGTCCGGTACAACCTCAGGCCACTCCTCCTCCAAGTCCGGCACAGCTTCAGGCGGCCACTCCTCCTCGTCCAACTCAGCCCCGTCAGCCATCTCCGCCGCCTCAGCAATCACAGAAGAGACACCCCGTAGCTATGGTGCGTAGCGGTACGAGTCGAGGTAGTACAGGAAGTACAGGCGGAGGCAAGTGATATAAATATGGTCCAAGCCTCACGCCTCTTCCGCAGAGGGCTTATGACAGGTCCGAGGAGGAAATCTCAGCCATATCAAAGTCCAAGGTGGAAGCCCATTTTGCACCGAAACCGCCACCGCCGCCAAGGGAGAAAGTTCCTGAGGAAACGATTGACCACTTCATTCGTATGGCTCAACCACCAGCTCCCGAGCCTATTGACACAGACTATGAGCGCCACATCAGGAAGTTAAATCGAGCACGTGTACGTAAGGAGGCGAGCTCGGGATCAAGCAAACAAGAAGCAGCTGTCAAAAAATGCGGGAAAACCATTCCCCAGCTGGGAGAACAGGCGGCGCAATCGATCCCCTCGCTTGTTGTGCCAACAACACGTGACAGTACGCGCGCCCAATATTATTGTGGGCAAACAGTTTACGTTCCTGAGGTGGGAAATGTGGTAATAACGGAGGAGCATATAATGCAGGCTGAAGTTCTCAAAATCACTGTTGGACAACTCCTCGAGATCGAGCCCATGCCTGTGCTTAGAGAGGATGAAATAAAACAGAAATATGTCCGGGGCCAACCTTTGGTTGAGCCAGACAAGGTCAAGAACCTCCCAACGAGAATGTATGAATTGCATCAATGGTACATGAACATTACCAAGATTTCCGATCGATTCTCCCTCATGGTGAATGTCAAGGAGGATCATTACTACCATGAGAAAGCTGTGTCCGTTGAGTATTCTGAACTGTTTCAGTTATACAATCAAGACGCACTCGACAAATCTATCGTCAGTTGCTATTGTCTGTAAGTGATTTCTTTCTGTAATTTAAGTCTCAAGCTAGCTGTAGTGATCCTTATCATTACCTGTAATTATCCTCACTATATTCTTTTCTGTGGTATTATATGCAGGATGAAGATGTATGAAATGAGAAAAGGTGGACGCTATGGCATTGGGTTCATTGACCCAAACACCGTTAATGAATACACATGGAAAATAGATGAACATCATCAAAAGGCCGTAGAGGACAGCATGCTAGAGTTCTTGAAGCGCCTCAAATACAATGAAGATATACTACTTCCTTACAACTTCCAGTGAGTCACACTGTCTTGTACTACAAATTCTCTGTTTTTGCCTACTAACTAGCTACATGTTTTTGCTTACATATGCCCGCTTAATTAAGACATGCAAACGTGTGTGCATGCAGATATCACTGGGTCTTGTGTATCATTAAAGTTGACGCCGGAACAGTTGAAATACTGGACTCACTACTCAAAGAAAAAACTGACTATAACATCTTGTTTGGGATAGTCAACAGGTAATTTCAATCATTATTAACTATATATCTCGGCCTATTTAGTTCGTCATTTCATGATATGAACCATTTAATAACCCCTTTATTCATTTTCTTTTTCGGCAGGCAGGGCTTGGGCAAGGTTCATCAGGGTTACGGACGGCAAATGGAAAGAAAAGCTTAAATGGAGAAGACCCAAGGTAAGTAATTAAGTAGTACTAGCTAGCTAGCTAGCTACCATCTCTTTAATTATCATGCTTGATTAATTATTATCTGATAAAATTCCATTCTCGTAAAGGCCCTGAAGCAGGCGCAGGGGACAGATCTGTGTACATTCTGCGTTTGCGAGAACATTCGCATGATGGCGTCCGAAAGGAGCAGATCTCAAAGACAGGAATGGGTACGTTTGTCAAAACACTATTCACAATTTTTACACCATTATCGATATCTAGTTACACAACTAATACACATGCATATTGATCTCCTTCTTAACAGTTCAAAGAGGTGCGGGCGAAGCTCCTAGAAACGGAGCGCGTAGAATCACTTCAAGAGGAAATAGCGGGATTTTTGCTCGACCAGGTCATAAATCCGAAGGAAGAATACTATTACCCGCTACCGCCCCAATGAAAACCACTTCCAATTGTCATCGTGCTCCGAAGGCACCAATTAGGCTATAATGCCACTGGCTCCGAAGGCAACATGCATATGTAGGAGAAATTGTATATAGCTATACATGTGTGTATGTGTGAATTAATTAATATGATGGTTTGTGAGACATTGATGATATATATATGCATGATTGGTTCTACTAGAAATT
>NC_041389.1:8934906-8961246 GCF_002162155.2 Triticum dicoccoides
TGTACAATGTGTAGTATCGTAAAATACCAGCAAACGAAAAAGAATTAAAATGGAAACACAAAATTAAATGAAAAAGAAATCATAAAACTAAAACCCCCCAAATCTTATAGTACCGGTTGGTCTTACCAACCGGTACTAAAGGACTCCAGGCCCCTGGAGCTGGCTCGTGCCACGTGGTTTCCCTTTAGCACCGGTTCGTGCTGAACCGGTACTAAAGGGGGGGGGGGGGTGCTTTAGTGCCCACACTTTAGTGCCGGTTATGGAACCGGCACTAAAGGGCCTTACGAACCGGTGCTATTGCCCGGTTCTGCACTAGTGATAAGAAAGCACAACCGTGAGGAACATGATCCATGCCATCGTGTAACATAAACACAGCCAACCCGACGAGTGTGACAGCATACTACTAGGGATAAGCCTGGTAGTGGCGCGGGGTAAAAGGCTAGTAGTAGCACGTGTGGCAAGTGAGGGGGGTGGGGGGTCACAACCACTGGCTCTCGTTGCTACCCGTGTCGCCTCCTATTAGACGAATCGGGACCGTGTTGGTTTTTTGCATTAAAATATTCAGGTGGAGCTTGCCAAATTTCCATTATATGATTATCATTTTGTATAAATATACTCAAGCAAGAGCTAAGGTAGACAATGACTCAATTATATAACTTGACGTTTCACTGTTGTTATGATATTAGTTGAGGCGAAAACAGAAGGTTTTGCTACTGCATATTTCCATCTAACAGTTTTGTAGTACTGAAGATCTGTGAATCATCATCATTATGAAATCTTAGTTGAGAAATTTGACTAAATATTTTCTTTACTAGCATTTGGTGCCATTACTTGCAAGCCTTCGCACGGAAATATAACAAGCGTACATGCTGCTACACCGTGCACACGCGAGCACGCGCGTTTGCATTGGTACTTTGGTAAGAGCTCGAGCTGGAATTTTGATGTCCAGTAGATAGATAATTCCGTTGTTCTTTGCAGAACCAAACCAACTTATATATGTAAGATTTAAAAGAAACTAATAATTCCTATAATATGTTGAAAATTATCAATTTGCATACCTATTCTCCTCTTCTTGAATGCATGGTTGGCTTGCTATCTTCTGGTTGTAATGTCGTTTGCTGGTTTGCTAATTATCATCTTGTGCTAACAAACTATACAAGCTGCCTTTTGGTAGTGCCCAACGGTCAAGTCTTTAAAAGTATCATGGTCTTTGCAATCAAGTTCAACTAGATATATGTTCACAAGAAAAAGTTCAACTAGATATATTTTTATTTGGACTTGATGTCATTTGTAGCAAGTCTTCACAAAAAAGAAAAAAGTGTTCCAACATGCTCTTTTTTATTGTCCATGATGCACTTCCTTGCATCCGATGTGCACGTATGTGAATGTGTTAAGGTTCATGCACTATTCAACACAACCAAAAGTCTGAACTGATGGAGAAGGTCATACGTTACACTTCAACACTCCCCCTCACATCTATGCTCCTTTGGATTTATGACATGGGCAATGGAAGTGGCAGCAGGCCACAATTATTTATTGTGTTTACTGTTGATCTTCTTGGTTGCAAGTTTATGTACTAACCAGTTCACCCATCAGTCTGAACTCGTGAAAAGTGCCAGGAAATCCACATACACACTTCAACAACTCCTCTCGCATGTGATATGAAATGTCAGCACATAGAGGGGGAAACAACAATAGAATGTGTCCATTGCCAGTGGTACAGTATAGCATACCTCCCTTTCTTAATCCAAGATTGCCCCTAGACTGTAGTGAAGGAGTACTTGCACCGAGGTGCAGAAGTTCTTTTTAATTATGACATGTATGTGTATTGTCGGGATATAAAAATTATCTGCTGCGAGGAGGTAGTATAATCCATTCCCTCTGTCCCTCAATATAAAATGCTTTTGCATTTTAATTTAAACTACAAAAACATCCTACATTTCTGTAAATAGTAGTATAATAATACAATGCATCAATCTAGTGGAGGCATCACTATTTTGTGTACACCTCCTTGACAACATAACAATTATAAATGGGTGTTCGATCTCTATCACATTGAACAACTTCATGCATCTTACTCCACCTGATAGTTATTTCTCAAAAAAGAAGATGAGGAATGTTAGTGATTGAGAAAGGCCTGCACAATACGGCAAAATATTGTTCAACACTCCATGTTCCATCATAAAAGTAAGTATTGTTCGACTTGCTGCTCATACATGCACAAGGAAGAATATGATGATGTTCTTGTCTTTAATATGCTAGTTGCATGTGACAGTGGAGTTGGAAGCCATGTAACTGAAGAAAGACAGGCTAAGTCATCAATTTGGAGTCTTAATTAGTTATTCTTTGGCAGGAAGAAAGTTTCCATTCTCGACAATTTATTGTAAGATAGTCATCGAACCTGTGGTAACTAAGACCGAGTCATCTATTTCTAGTCTTAGTTGGTTATTCTTTGCAAAGAAAAAGAATTAATTGATAGTTTATTGTAAGACATGTCTCTAACTTGTGGTAACTAAGTTTTCTGCATATAAAACTTACAGGAATGACATCTAAAAAATTTGGTTAGTAAATTTATCAAATTAATCAATTAACTTGGTGGGTTGAAGATATTAGTTGGGCCTGATGCAATCCAGCTTCAGCCTTAGGTCATCGCTATCATGTGCACGGTGCTACCTTAACCCAGACCCCGCCACCGAGTAGCAACTACCAGCCTCCACTGGGCCCATGTCGTTATACTGCTCGCCGAGACAAGAGGAAATTCCTAAGTGCCTTGGGTGCAGGTCAACATGATGAACTTTTTCCGTGGTGGGAAAACTAAGTTGGAAATACACAAACTCCTAGTTAATTATTGTAGAAAAATGAGCAAAAACCATCACTATTTATAATTCAGAATCAAAGCACACCCCTAGGGACCACTATGTCTCAAGAAGGATGATAACCACACTAGCCAACGTCAATGGCACACTAATTGAACCACTGTGACCTGATGTCGACACCACCCAACACGGGCATGCCACATCCATGACAATTGAAGGACCCTCTGCCACCATGCAACATACCTTCAAACATCGCCTCCACAACTCCTCGTACGACACTATGAGATAAATCCCTACAACCATCGTCATTTCATTGCCATTAATTGACAGGGTGCACCGCCAGAAACAATGAGAGGAGGAGTACAAGTCGTGGCGGCAGGCTCTGGTCGCCACAAGCCCGTGTTTTGTTTTTCATTCGATTATTCAGGCGGAGCTTGCCAAATTTCCATGTCGCGGACCTGCTACAAATTACTCATTCCAAGACAGTTAGTATATATACAAAAATATCAATTTACATACAAAAGCCGCCCTTTTTACTAATCCATGATTTCCACCTTAATTAAGACTATGCGATGGCAAGGGGCAGTTGTAGTGATGGTCACAAGAACTGTGAGATGGCAAGGGGTAGTTGTAGTGAGGTGCACAAGTTCTTGCTAATGTTCCCATGAGCAGCTTTTGTAGGAATATGAAAAAAAATTGTGAGTGCATCTATAATATAGACATACATAGGGTCTTCTAGAGGACGCGTCATTATTTATTTGTACACTACTTGACTATATTATAAATGTGTGACGTGCTTTGTTAGTGTTGTGTACATACTATCTAAATTATTTGATTAGGACAAATATTACAGTCCAAAAATTTATGATTGTCTGGATTAGGCATGCCAATTTTTCTCTGCCCTTGTTTGACTACATATTATATGACGTGATGAAATTTTGAATCCAGTCAACTAGCTAGCTGAATTGCTATGGTTGTTAAAGGGTTTATAGCTGATTGGTTGTTTTCTAATAAAGGAAAAAATTAGTGATTAGTTAAGCCCTCTAGAATACATCACCGAATTGTTCACTTTTCCATCATACTTCCGCATGAAAAAAAATTCTAATTATGTTTGATCTTTTCTTTGGATCAGCTTAAGGCTACGTGCATCTGACCATTGAATGGGCAATTTTGGAACTGAACAAAGACCGATTAAGTCATCTATTTGGAGTCACAATTAGTAATTCTTAGCAAGGTAGAAAGTTTACTAAAAAAAATCCTTGTTAAGGACCCAGTGCAAATTACTCGGTCATAGCAAGCGATCATATATAAAGGAATGTCAGTTCACATACACGAACCACCCCTTTTTATTAATCTAAAATCCTACACTTACGAATGACTTGCAAAAGCTTACGTAACTTTTCCTCAACACGATTCTCGGTCCTAGCAAGTGATTCTAATTATCCCTTGCATTTTTGTGCTAAGAATATCAAAATTGTCTTTTGAGGATAAGCAGTATAATCAAGGTTTGATCTATGTCTTTGTGCGCCTACTTGACTATATTGTAAGTATGTGGTTTGTTATCTTAAGTAATCTATGTATAATCTAAATTGCTTGATTAGGGCCAATAGTGCAGTCTAGAAAAACATTAAGGTCTGGGTTTGCTCGATTAGGGCCAATAGAGTCTGGAAAACTATTGAAGTCTAGGTTAAACTTCACACTTTTTTTCTACAATTATCTGACTACATATAAAATGATGTGATGGATCTGGACAGTCAACAGTAGCTAGCTAAACTATTGTAGCTATAAATGGGTGTTCTCTCTGATGAATTGTTTCTTACAAAGTACCAGGAAATATTTGGTACTGATTAAGCTCCCTATTGTATGGCCAAGTATTATTCAACTCTTCCATCATACTTCCACATTGAAGAGTATAATGTACATTGTGTTATATCTTCTGCTTTGGATACGCTTAAGACAACATCAGACGGTTGTGTTGGTAAATGCGTAACTACAGAAAGACCGACCAAGTCATCTGTTTGGAGTCTTGATTACTTATTCTTTCCGGGACAGAATCTATTTTTTTGGAAGATATAGCCATCAATCCTATAGTCACTAATAATTGCTCACGTAAGACTTGCAAGGGCCGCCTCGAACCAATTGCATGTGAAATTCATCAAATCACATAACTAACTTGGCGGGTTGGAGATAGCAATTCGGCCCTGATTCATCTCACGCTCTGACCCTATGGCACCACGCCCTCGCATGCATACCACTGCCTTGGCCCCACGCTCCGCAACCAAGCGCCACTTACTGGCCTTGATCGAGCCAGTGCCAAGAAGCTCAAGGAAACCCTAGGGGCCTCCATGTGGGTCAACATGTTGAATCTATCCTATGTAGGGAACCTGAGCTTAAAAACCATAAAATTCTCAGTTCATTATTGGAGGAGAAGGCGACCAGCCCAGGTACAACACATAAGCAGCACAACCCTAAGGATTGTGATCCATGTCATCTTCTATCCGATATCACACCCAACCCGATGACGACGACTTCTGAGCTAACAATGCCATCGATGGTATAAACTTTATGATATATTTTCTTTACAAGGACTTGTTGTTGCTTTTCAAAAATAAAAAAAATCAACTTGCATACGAAACCTTCCTTTTTATTAATCCATGATTGTCCCCTTAATTAAAATATGAGACGGTACCTAGAGGGCAATTGTAATGAGAGGTGCATAAGTTCTTGCAAATTAAATCCGCGACATCTCGTGCCCCACTATGAAAATTGTCTTACATCAGTAGTATACTTTAGAAATTAAGATATGAAGTTTCAATCAAGCTAGTTAAGGTACTGCTATTTCTGCGTACACCTCTTTGGCTATATAACTATTTTGTGATACATTTTTATTTATTTAGTCTAGTATCTATATTGTTTGTTTAAGGCCAAGACTATAGTCTAAAAAATATGAATGTCCGGTCTAGCTAGTTGAGCCTTTGCAATTTATATGCGCACTTCCTTTACTATATTAAATGACATGAATGAAATTTGTAGTGTAGTCTACTAACAAAATTCTTTGTGTGTGGCTTAGGAAAAATATATTAATCATTTCTATGATCAAAAAGAACTACAGATGCAACCTCCTCGTTTATCGATCTACTAATAATTGTGTACATGCAATGCACGTTAATATTAGGCAATATATTAGTTACATGGCACATTAAACGTGTACGTGTCATGCACGTTAATATTAGGTAATATATTGATTGCATTGCACACTAATATTTGACAAGATATTAATTGGACGGTGATATTATGTAGGATATAATTAAATTGTTAGTGCTAGAACAGATATTGGCCATGCTAATTAATTAGGGGAGGATCATGTAAGGGAGGTCGTTGTACGTGACTGTGGCTAGACATGCATGGGACTGTGGTAGAACATTGAATGAGCCCTTGGATTGAATGGAAAACCATGGAAGCAATGCCAATTCTTAGAATTAATTAGATGGATTAGATAGGGTGTGGGTTATTCTGGGTACACTAGTTTTGGTGGCTTTAGAAGAATTGCAACTCGCGCTTTCTTAAGTAGTAGATATGATTTACTCTGTATAGGATTTTAGACCGTGGGGGTATCAAATTTCAGTTCTAATTAATTAGTCCCTATGTGTGAAAGAAAAACCCATGATTGATGGATTCTAGGCTCCCAACAGCTCTACCTTCGCAGTGGCAGCGTCCATCTTGAAACCATTGGTGAGCGCAAACCCTGCCATGGCCCATGCTCTGCAACCAAGGTCCACCCTACCGTACTCCCTTGAGCCCCTTCACTACATTGGATGCAAGAGAAACCATGGACGCTTCGTGTGCACTATGGTGTGGTGCGGGGTGGATTTGGACAGAACTTATAGTCCAACATATTATCGAATGATGATCCAAACCCTTGTGTGTCTATTTTTGTAGAAGGACATCCAAAGAAGTTGATTTAGCGAGTACTTTTGGAGAAAAAAAATGTCATTACAATACACCCTCTAGACTTCATGAAAATGGTGTAGAAGTTCCAAAATTGTAATCAACTAAAGTGGGGCCTTGGTTATTCATTTTTAAAATAGTTTTATAATACACCACGGCTCAGTTTGCTTATTATTAGTTGTTCCTTGGCATCATTTTATCTAGATTTACTTCTTTCTTTTATTATAGTATATGAGAACTACTTTAAACTTTATAGTTGTTGTCAAACATTTTATATTGTTTTAGTTACTGCTGTAAAAATTTGATCGAACCCTTCCGTTTTCAAAATTCTTTGGAAAGAATCAAAAGTGCAAACCACCAGAATTCAAACTTTATGACTATTTCAACTTATAGTTATTTAAAGAATTAGGAAATTCATAGAATTTTGAAGTTAATACTTTTGGAAGTTTTAAACTTTCAAACTTTTAGAAATATCAAAAAATCATAGGAGAGAGGAAGCTAAGAGATGTGATAACATGGGCCCACTGTCTACATGTGATAGTAGATATCAATTGGAATAAAATAAACCCGAAAGGTACGTGAGATAAGGAAGCTATGTAGTACTCCCTCCGTTCCTAAATATTTGTTTTTATAGAGATTTCAACAAGCGACTACATACAGAGCAAAATGAATAAATCTACACTCTAAAATATGAGTATATACATCTGTAGGTGGTAGTCCATTTGAAATCTCTAAAAAGACAAATATTTAGAAACAGAGGGAGTAGTACAAAGTATCTCGTTAGTTGTTGGAGAAATCATATTCCTACCTTGCACGTGGTATATCATGCATGCATTCACTCTCCGTCGTTGCTTTGAGATTCGTGTCATACTTAATTATTTTTGGGGAAGTTTGTCTCATTTAAGAGTATTGCATAATGTTTTGTTAGGCTTCTTTATCTTGTTTCATATTGTATCATAACGTTTTGTTGTCTGCCATCAAATCCGTACCGAACCCAACAAATTCTAAAAGAAATAAAAATGTGCTAAACTTCTACCAATGCAATCTCCCTTCCTTCAGTGCGCTGGAAAATTTCGAGAATATTTTTCTTCGCCCTTTGGATATTAATTGGGACAAGTTTAGTAATAAACTGAAATGGATGGCCGGGTAGGCGGGATGAGGAAGCTGTCTATAGTAGTACACATAGATCTCTTGTTGTTGGATGTGTATATATAGGGAGGTATCCCTGCCTATCTATCACACACACAACCATACATAAGTTACTTTCTCTGTCTGCCTCAATCTACTCGATCGACCGACCTTAGCGAGCAGCATGGCGTTGTTCCACGACGACGAGAAGCCTTCTTCTCCGAATAATGCAGGTACAACTAGCTAGCTTAATTCGATATCCCATGTAACTAATTCATAAAGGGAATGGGGTTGTTGATGGAGGATTATATGCATGTGCAGGGAGCAAAGATGGGCTGGTGACCATGGCAATTCCGGCGTACAACAGGAAAGATGTGGGGCTGACCAAGGATACAGTGACGGCGATGGTGGAGATCAGCGCCACATCCTCCGCCGCCATGAGGGAGGGGCTGGACCTGGTGGCGGTGCTGGACGTGAGCGGCAGCATGGGCGGGGACAAGATCGAGAGCGTGAAGAAGGCCCTGCAGTTCGTCATCATGAAGCTCACCCCCGTGGACCGCCTCTCCATCGTCACCTTCGACAGCACCGCCCGCAGCCTCAACCCGCTGCGCTCCATGACGCAGGCTGCCCAGACCGACCTCAAGGCCATCGTCAACCGCCTGGCGGCCGGCGGCGGCACCGACATAAAGGCCGGCCTTGACCTGGGGCTGGCCGTCCTTGCTGGCCGCGTCCACACCGATTCCCGCACCCCCAACATCTTCCTCATGTCCGACGGGCAGACCTCCGGTGACCCCAGGCAAGTGAACCCCGGCGAAGTGGCGGTATACACCTTCGGTTTCGGCGCTGGCACGGACCACAAGCTGCTGAGCGACCTGGCCAAGAAGTCTACTGGCGGGACGTACAGCGCGGTGCCGGACGGGACCAACCTCAGCGCGCCCTTCTCGCAGCTGCTGGGCGGCCTGCTCACGGTGGTGGCACAGGACGTGCAGCTCACGCTCGAGCCCAACAACTCCGATGGCGACCTGGACAAGATGACCGTGGCCCCCGGCACCGACTACACCACCACCACCGACGACAAGAGCGGCCTCATCACCATCAAGTTCGGCACCCTCTTCAGCGGAGAAGCGCGCAAGGTGGCCGTCAACTTCACGCTCAGGGACAGCGACGAGACCGAGGAGTACGACGCCACCTTGGCTGAGGCGCGGCACAGCTACGCCGGGCAGAAGACGCGCCAGCCTCCGGAGAACATCTTGATCGTGCGCACGCCCAACCCAAGCCCTGCCGACCCCTCCACCGCCGGCGCCTCCCAGCGCACGGTGCAGGCCGAGGAGCTGCGCCGGCTGCACGCCAACACGATCGGCGCCGCGAGCCTCCTCGCGGACGCCGAGAAGCTGGAGGAGGCGCGGGACAAGATCATGGACGCGCAGAACGCGGTGGAGGACATCATGCTGGACGACGGGGAGAAGATGGTCAACGCGCTCCGCGCCGAGCTGCTGCAGCTGCTCACCTTCATGGAGTCCCAGGCGCTCTACAACGAGCGCGGGCACCCCTACGCGCTCGCCACCATTGCGTCGCACGGGCGCCAGCGCACTGCTGGTAGGGGCGATGAGGGGGAGGTCATCTCCCTCTACGTCACGCCGCGCATGATCGCCTACCTGGAGCAGGCCAAGAGGTTCGAGGAGAACCCGGAGGAGCCGGTGCCCACCGCCGACGACGACGTCGAGGAGGAGATAAGAAACGACCCCTTCGGCACCATCGCCGCCCCGCTCGCCTTGTACCTCGACACCGCCATACAGGCGCTGCAGTCCATCAAGAAGGTGCTCGCCGGCGCCAGCCAGCGCAAGCGCTGAACCGCGCGCTCGATATATCGTGTGCAACACTTCATATATGTTGTATCCTTGCATTGCATTGCATGTGTTTGTACGTTGGCTTGCATGTAATTTCCCCTTTATCTCTTCCCTGTAAAATTGTAATCCGTGTACCCCGTTTGTTTCAATTAAATAAAAAGAGCGTGTAATTGCTGGAGTTTGATACTTTGACGCTTCACACACATCCTCTATCCTCTATTCTTAAACTAGACCTTAAAGTGCGCGCGTTGCCACTCCATGGTAATAAGGAAATATACTAATACTTAGAACTAAGTCAGGGTGGTTTGAATATTAGAGATATTTTGTATTGATCAGATGGCTTTACATTGTACTCCTTCCGTTCGAAATTACTTGTCTTAAAAATGGATGTATCTAAAATTAAAATACATCTAAATACATCCATTTCTGCGACAAGTATTTCCGAACGAAGGGAGTAAGAATGAATGCATTTATACACACAATGTTAAATTTGAACGGTTCAATGGGAGCATAGTATGCGCGTGCACATGCCAACTGCAAAGTAGTGTGGCAAGACAATGGAAATTTTTTAGAAAGGCTTGGTGTTTGTAGAGACAATTAAGAATAAAACAGTAATCTGATGGCATCAGAAATATTATCATGTCTAATGGAAAGGGGGTGTCAGTCATATTATTGATAAAAAAGAAAATGGAAATGCTATTAATTAAAACTAATAGTGATTGTGGTCCTTTTATTTATCTTAAAAGACTACGTTTGGTATAAGGGTCTGACTATATCACATCTAGATGTGATATAATACATCACATCTAAATATGACATCAACACTCTTTCTGGTCTTTTTTGTTTGTTTGTTGGACTCGAATTGTTTGTTTGTCGAGATCTCCTGCGCCGGAGACTTGTTTGTTTGGTTTTTTCTCCGTGTTGACCGCTAGGTTGTTACGGGTTTTTTGCATAGATTTTTTGCTAGGCCGCGTTTTAGATTGCTACAGGTTGCCAAGTCACTAGGTCGCACAGCTTTTTTTTTAGGGAAGTCGCTACATGCTGCTACACATGGATTGCTAGGTAGCTACAGGTTGCTTGCTAGCTCATTTTTTTTGCGGGCGTTGCTACGTCTTTTTTCCTCACGAACATCTAGAAAAGTTTGTGAATTTAAAAAGCATTGCTGTTGACCAACAAACGTTGACTTTAAAACCCATAAATTTAAATTTAAGATTTTTTTTATAAGTTCACGACTTGAAAAGGTTTGTAATTTGAAAAAAGTTCTTAATAAATTAACAGATTTGGAAAAAGTTCACAACTTGGCAAATGATGCAATTTGAGGAAAAACATGAAATTCAAAAATGTTCATAATGTTTTTGGACAAGGAGTTCACAATTTGAAAGAGGGTTCAAGAAATTTGGAAAAGGTTCATGAATTAAAAAAAAGGAAAAAGTTCATGCAACTGAAAAACATGAAAAGAAAGGAAAATAAATAAAAGGAGGAAGCTAATCGAACCCGTGCTGAAAAAACTGCCCAGAAATAATTACTCTGTTTGTGAGAGCATTCAACTATGTGAAGATGACAACAAGAAAAAACATGGCATTCTATCATTTCATTTGTATAATGCCCCACTCCCTTACGCAAAAGAATATATACTAATATGAGGGCGTCGTTAAGGAAGGAAGTAGACAAAAATGAGATGATGATGGTCCCGGACTACTCTAGGGGGGAGGCGGGCCATTGACTCAAGATTCAACTACAAAATTCAAAGTAGATTCAAGAAACACAAACAAGGTTCTATGCATCTTCTAGTCTGATGGGCACTTAGGGGAACAATATGATCTCTATGGTGCATGTCTTAATTTTGACACTACATGCAAAACAAACAAATACAATCTCCCCTTCTCTCCCTTAATTTGTTGGAATAACTGGGCATGGTCAGAATTATTTGTTTGCATGTGCAACAGTTTAAAATGAAAGTATTGTTGGAAAATCATGTAGCAAAATCGCCCTTGGTGCTCTGATTGCTTGGCCACTGCTTTTCTCTCTACAACAACAATGCGGTCCAGCTGCGTGTCTTTGGAAAAAGGACAAAAAAACACACAAGTGTCACATATTTATGTAGACTTCATGCCTCCGTATCATTGCAACACCACCACTGAAAAATTGAATTTGTGTTCCCAATTAGTTAGCAAACAAAATTTGTGGTTTGAAATTCCTACAATAGGCCAACCGCGTCCTCTCTTGTGTGGAAAACCTACGGACCAGTTGCGAGTTGAGGGTGTGGCTTGTTACTCGGAAGAAAACAACTACATGCTCAGTTTGCGAGTCGAGTGGGGACATGCAACTGTGATAACAACAACAAAAAATGGACCCCAGTTGCGAGCCGAGGGCGGACATGCAACTGTGATAACAACAACAAAAGATGGGCGCAATTGCGAGTCAAGGGTAGGCTTGCAACTAAGATAAAAACAACTATGAGCCCCGTTGCGAGTCGAGGGTGAGATTGCTACTAATGAAATACAACTACATGCCCAATTGCGTGTCAAAGATGGACTTGTAACTAAGACAGAAACAACTATGTGGTCCAGCTGCGGGTCGAGGCTAGTCTTGCAACTAGGATGAAAATAACTATGGGGCCAGTTGTGGGTCAAGGATGGGCTTGCAAGTGGGACACAACGCCTATAGGCAGGTTGCGGAGTTGGGGTGTAGACTTGCAATTGGGACAAAAAACACAACTATGAGGGCAGTAGTATGACTATGATCGGCTTGCAGCTGACGCAAAACAAAGAAAAAAACTATGGGCCCTGTTGTGAGTCGAGGGTGGACTTACAATTAGGGAAAACAACAACGGACCTAGGTGCGAGTCGAGGGTGGACTTGTAACTGGGACAACATAAAAACTATGGCTGCAGTTCCAAGTCGAGTGTGGACTTGCAATTGATATGAAAAACATACTACCGCCAAGTTGCGAGTCGAGGGTGGGCTTGCAACTAGGACAAAACACAGGCTCCAGTTGCGAGTTGAGGGGTGGCTTGCAACTCATACAACTATGAGTTCAGTGGCGTGTCAGGTGTGGACTTGCAACTAGGACAACTATGAAACAGTGAGCCCAGTTGCGACTGAAGGTCAACTTGCAACTGGGATGAAACAAGTTATATGGGTCCAATTGCAAGTCAGGGTGGAGTTGTAACTGGGATAAAAATAAAATACATGCACCAGTTGTGAGTCGTGGGTGGACATGCAACTCGGACAACTACGAGTCAGTTGCGAGTCGAGGATCGATTTGCAACTAGGACAACAACAAAACTACGAGCCCAGTTGTTAGTCAAGGGTGGACTTGCAACTGGGACAACATAAAAACTATGGGCACAGTTGCGAGTCAGGTGTGGACTTGCAACTGAGATAAAACATACCACCGGCCTAGTTGTGAGTCGAGGGTGAGCTTGCAACTAGGACAAATACATGATTTAGTTGTGAGTCGAGGGGTGACTTGCAACTCAGACAACTATGAGTTTTAGTTGCGAGTCAAATGTGGACTTGTAACTCGGACAACTAAGAAACTACGAACCCAGTCGCGACTCAAGGGTCGACTTGCAACTAGGATGAAACAAGTTATGGGTCCAGTTGCGTGTCAAGGCTATACTTGCAACTGGGATAATAACAAAACACATACACCAATTGCGAGTCAAGGGTTGACAACTATGAACCCAGTTGCGAGTCCAGGATGGACTTGCAACTGGAACAACTACAAAATTACGAGCCTAGTTGCGAGTTAAGGGTTGACTTGCAACTATGATGAAACAAACTACGAGATGAGTTACTAATCAATGGTGGGCCTGCAACTGGGCCAAAAGAGTCAACCCTTAGTTGTGAGACTTGGTGGACTTACAATTGACACAAAAAAGTGAGACTCGGTTGCAACTTGAGGATGAACTTGCAACTAATGCAAAAAAAAATCGGGCCCAGTTACGATTCAAAAGAAACATTGAGACCATGTCCCTCGGTAAAAGGACGACCCGGAGCTGTACCTTGACCTTATGACAACTAGAACCGGATACTTAATAAAACACACCCAGACAAGTTCCACAGACAACCCGGTGATCGCTTTTCCACAGGGCGACGAGGGGAGGATCGCCGGGTAGGATTATGCTATGCGATGCTACTTGGAGGACTTCAATCTACTCTCTTCTACATGCTGAAAGACGGAGGCTGCCAGAAGCGTAGTCTTCGATAGAACTAGCTATCCCCCTCTTATTCTGGCATTCTGCAGTTCAGTCCATCGATATTGCCTCTTTACACATATACCCATGCATATGTAGTGTAGATCCTTGCTTGCGAGTACTTTTGATGAGTACTCACGGTTGCTTTTCTTCCTTTTTCCCCCCTTTCCCTTCTACCTGGTTGTCGCAACCAGATGCCGGAGCCCAGGAGCCAGACATCACCGTCGACGACGACTCTTACTACACTGGAGGTGCCTACTACTACATGCAGGCCGCTGACGATGACCAGGAGTAGTTTAGGAGGATCCCAGGCAGGAGGCCTGCGCCTCTTTCGATCTGTATTCCAGTTTGTGCTAGCCTTCTTAAGGCAAACTTGTTTAACTTATGTCTGTACTCAGATATTGTTGCTTCCGCTGACTCGTCTATGATCGAGCAATTGTATTCGAGCCCTCGAGGACCCTGGCTTGTATTATGATGCTTGTATGACTTATTTTATTTTAGAGTTGTGTTGTGATATCTTCCCGTGAGTCCCTGATCTTGATCGTACATGTTTGCGTGTATGATTAGTGTACGATTGAATCAAGGGCGTCACAAGTTGGTATCAGAGCCAACTGCCTATAGGAATCCCCCTTCCAAACTCCTTGGCCAAAGTTGAGTCTAGACATTGCAAAGCTTTTTACTAACTTGGCTGTGCTGCTTACGGGCCCACGTCGGCATTGGGTGGTATTAGGATCTTTTACTCATCGACTATGCTCTAGGACTCTGATCTCTCTTCTATTAGGGTTAAATCATTTTGCTAACTCTAACTCTAGGTTCTCGTAATTATTTCTCCCGGAGAGCCCTCATTCCGGAAGATCACCTGCTTCATCAGAAGATTCTGAGGATATCCCTCGATATTTTCCCGAGACCCTTCTGCTCATCGCCTTCGCAATTCACTGCCACCGATATATCCCTATGGATATATGCATGCACTTGTCATTCTCATGATCATTTTTTGTCACTCTTGTTGTTACAAGCTGCCTCAAACTATTCTCGGTTGTGCCGAGAATCCTTTGAGTTTACCGTCTTGCGGTTTTATTTCACATGACAACCCTTATGGTTTTTTTTCTCACATTTATCGAGGATCCGTTCTTATCAATTGTTCATGTGTCTCACAAAATTCTTTGGAATACTTCTTGAACTTTCGAAAATCCTCTGCAACCTGTTATTCTTGAAGTTCTTGCCTGCTTGCATTATGGTTAATTCCATATGACTAGTAGTCCTCGATAACATCCCTTGTCTTAGTCATTACGAGCCTATTGATTCAATATGTGCGCACGCACGCAGTCATCAGGTTATCCTTTTTAAAATTATTTTTCTGACTCAGACGTCATTCCGGACATGACTTGGTTCTCGGCAATTCAAATCTTTATTGATTGTCCAACTAAGTGTTTTCAACTTATCCATCCTTGATCAGAGCGTCTACTTCTGATCCTTCGTTTTGGAAACCATAATTTCTTTCTATTAAAGCATCAGACTAATTAGGTGATTCTTGAATCTGATGCCTCTGCATTCTTTCTTCCTCTGAGTGAGTACCGATACTCATATCAGCTCCGTTGTGGCTCACCCGATCCATTGTTGGATTTTTATCCGATAGTGTCCTTCCTTCATATTCAATCACCTTGTGAGATCTTCCCTTGATACATAATGCCTTTGGTACATTGTATCCTCTGCTTGACCAAGCATGCTTTGCTTTCGAGCTTGTATATTTACTTTTGAAACTTGTGGTATATGTTACTAAGATGCCCGATGGGTTGAACCTATGCCTTCCCCTAATCCGCGAGAACCCGAAAGTTTTCACAAGTCATACTCTTTCGGTGTTCTACCAGATAAAATTCCAACACTACAGTTATATCAAAGCGAGAGGTGATTGAAATGATATGCATTAAAGAAGTGGGAGTTGACCTTGAACTTTGTGTTCATGCCCATGAAAATGATGTAGACCGTCTCGGAAGCTTCTTGCAAAATGATTACCCAGCTATATGATTCTTTCGGTATTCTTGAAATTGATTCCTTATAGTTATGGTTCTGACCATGCTGTCCTAATCTGATATATCTGATGGGAATCCATTCCAGTGCCTCGTCTATTTTTGGCAATGTTAAAGTATCTACTGTCACAGGTCAATGACCCGGTTCTACTTCTATCATGTTCTACCTTCGAGTATTACCCCCTGGTATCTCGGAGATGTCTTGCCATTGCACCACATCTTACTAACTTTGTTGATGTAATGTCTTTCCTTGTCGTCATCACTCTACGGGTTCTGGGTTGTTTTCAACCGAGGACACCGACTAGTGAAATTATTCCGCACTACAAATCAAATACCCCTAGTATTTTTACTGGGAAATTCTGAACCCAATCTGGTCATTCCTAGACTATCAACTGCATCCTGGTCTTGCTATCGTTAACTGTGCTACCTCATCCTTCTCTGGTGCACGAATTCTTCAGTGTGTGTGAGCACGACTTACCTCGAGCTTTCAACATCATGTTGCTTGTCTTGAAAGGCAACCTTGGTTCCGAGCTTGCATCTTATATATTGATCCTATAGCTTGCCACTTCGTCATTCCCTTGCTTGTTGCCGTTGTTGTTTGATTGCATCCTCTCAAAACCTCCCGACAAATGTGTCGGATCACCTTCAACACTTTGACTTCTTCCGAGATGTCAACTGTGTTCATGATGAGAAATACCCCCTTGCCCTCGATGATTTTTATTATCATCGACAACACCCTTGATTTCCTTTCATTGCGAACTTGTCCACATTAGGAATACAACTTGCTCTCCAGCTAGTGTTGTGTTCTACCTTGAAGTATTACTGTCTTTTATGTCGGGAATGTTGTGGGAATTGCTCTGCCTCTTAAAATTTCTTGGTATAGTGATACTTCTCACCATCACCATTCTTTCTTGGTCCCGTGTTGCTTCCAACCGGAATACTAATAGGTGAATGGTGCTATTTGGATTCTGCCCTTCTAGCAACCCTATTGCTACAAAGTTAATGGTCGATAATTCATTCTTAGACCATTGGTTATCAAATCATCATTCTAACATTGATCATGCTACCTAAGCCCATATTCCGGGTGCACCTTTCAACCAATGTTTAACTGTGTATGTTTTCCTCGAACATACATCATTATATCATTTGATCTGACAATTGTTATCTCCTTGGTCACATAATTGTGGAGATCCATCTTTTGTTAATCTCGATAAATTGTTGTTGTACCCATCAGCCACATCCTCTTCCTCTCCTTGGTTTAATGATGAACTCTTGTTTCGGAACTTGATTCCATAGATCATTTCCTGAGAATCTTACAATGGCATCTCGTCAATTTTTGTTGCACCTTTCTTCTCAGGCATCCTGGGTCTGAGGTATCTTGACACCAATCAGATCTAAATCTCGGTCAGATACGATGGTTGGAACATATTTCCAAGAGTTTTAACATGGGTCTTTATATGACCCGGTAAGGTGATGTCATGCCAAGCACACATGGCCGAAGGCCCTATTGTTATAGTTTCCTTTTTAGCGAAGTTAACCATTCTTCCATGAGGAAATTGTAAGACTTATTCTATAAGTTGTTCCTAATGGATCCTTCGTGTATCCAGAGCTTGAACTTTGCTTGAAGACCATGTCAATGCTATCTCGAAGCATGTCTCTGGTACTTTGATTCTTAATAAAAACATTTAAAGCATAATGCTAAGTTTTCCTTATCAATTATCCAAACACCGTTGTATGGGTAATGCAGGAAATTTCTCTCCCCTTTCCAAAAGGGTTTTCCTACATTTTATCCTGTCATGGATATCCTCTCTGTTTGACCTTGCAAAAGAAATACCCCTGAATTATGTGTTTAAACACATTTTCCCTTTCCATTTTTCTGTTTAATCTGATAATCACAATTTCCTTTCCATTGTTCGGTTAATCTTTCTTGAAATCTACTTAACTAAGCAGTAAAAATCCCCTGCTTAGGTAAGCACTTCATTGTACCACCCTGTCAGTAAGACCCTGTTGCTTTTGTTGATGACATTTCGGTAACCACCGATGGACGAGAACTTTGCCTATTGGTCCACCTCGTTTCAGCGAGCAGGAAAATGGTTCTCTTCGTCCCTCGCCCTTGGTACCGATGTTGTTACCGACATAACTGACAAACTATCCTCTGACATGCCTTGCTTACATGGTCGTGCAAGACGTCACCGCCCTTCCTACTTTTAACCCACATGGTGGGCCCATAACCCATAGTTCCACACGATCGAAACCTGACTCTCCTGTACACCCATTGTTCCCAAAGTTATTCCTCGCGCGTGGCCTCATACGTAATTCACGAGCCACCTTCCGATGAGATCATCAACTCTGGTATCAATTACAATACTTATTCCCATTGCTACGAACCCCCTTTCACGCCTTGTTTCAGGCACCGAACGATTGCCCGCCCGCTCGAAACTTCTCATGATACCTTCTTACTTTGCTCTCGATATTTTCTAAGGGTTCAATTCGAGAGTTACCTTCTGCCACCTTCCCCGATGTTATCTACTAGATAGTCAACCTAGAAAGGGTCCGTTCTCCCGGAGTTCCCTTCTTATCCTTTCGCAAGTACGGTGAAGATCCTGAAGGAAGGACGACAACTTCATCATGATGCATTGATGCATAGGAATGGAGACATCAACGGTATGGATCCACCTCTTTGAGAAGAGCAACCAAGACTGAGAAGATTCGTTAGAATTTTGTAACTAGAACTTTCCCCCTTACTCCCCTCTTAAATCTCGAGACGAGATTTGTTGTAGTGGATGAGAATTGTGACGCCCGGATAATCAGACTACAGTAATTCCCTGTTAATGATGCCATGTCACCTCGATTACTGTTGCTAATCTTGCGTTAGTTTGAAAACGATTCAAATTCAAATTCAAAATCAAGCAAACAACAAAAGTTTTGAAACGCTAAAACAAAAATGTCCTAAATGTGTTGGATAAATCATAGGTAATTGTGGTGGCGAAACCAAACTCTGAAGAAGTGTTTTAAAGGCTCTAAAATAATTATGACAGTAGCAAAAACAATTAATTACGTGCCTTTTACAATTAATAAAATAGTAAACAGTTTTAGTTTGTCACCAAACTTTTTGTGGCACCGGGGTATTTTGAAACACTAATTTGGGTACTGCTTATATATTTTATAAAACAAATATAAATAGAAAATAAAATAGAAAATTAATAGACAGAAAATAAATAAAAACAAAAACTTAAACAAAAGAGAAAAAGGAAGAAACCCCCCTCCCCTAGACCGAATGGCCCAGCTAGCCAGCAGGCCACCAGCCCAAAAGGCCCAACCGGCCACCCCACTCCCCTTATCCCCCCATCCGCGAAACCCTAACCCACTACCACCACGCACTCCTCCCTCACCACTTGCTCTTCCCCCCACTCCCCCGATCCAGATCAGGATTGGGGCGACCACGCCCCCGCCCCCGTCAACGCCACCGCCACGGATCGCCGTCGCCCGCCGTCGCCGGAGCAACCTCACCGGCTTGCCTCCTCCTCCCCGCCGGAATGCCTCCTCCACAATGCCGTCATCCCCATCGACCACCCCGACCCTCGCTGCCCTTTTCCCTACCAGCTCTGTGAGCTCCCTTCCTTCCCCCTCTCGGTTCCGCGCGGCCGTCACCGCGTCCGGGCTGCGCTCATCGCGCTCGGCCGTGTCCCGCAGCTCCACGCCGGCGCGCCGCCCGCGCCGTGCTCGCGGCCACCACGGCCCCGGCCGCGCCCGCTTATACGTGCACGCGCCCACGCATCGCGACCCCTCCCTGTGCCCGCGTCGCTTGACCCGCATCGCCACTGCCGTGCTGCTCGGCGCAACCGCGCGTCCCCTCGCCCTACAGCCGCTGCTCGCCGGGGCTCCCTCGCTGCGCTGTTGTGGCCGGCTGGCGAGCCCCGCCATGGCCACAGTCTCACCCAGTGCCATGGCGGGCAACGCCCACGCCCGTGCCCGTCGGGTTCGCCCGCTAGCGCCCAGCGCTCGCTCGGGTGACACCCGCACCCAAGCGCCCAAACCCAATAGGCCTTTGGCCCTATGACACGTGGGGCCCAACCCCTGAACTTTTTTTAAAAAGGGTTTAAAAATAATAATAAATAGAAATATTAATTAATTAATTAATTAATTAATTAATTTTAATTCGGTATTAGATTAACCTAATCACTTAGTTAACTAATTAATCATGATTAGTTAGTCTAGTCAATGACGAACGGGACCCACACGTCAGTTTGACCCAGTCAACACCCTGTTGACTGCTGACATCATGATGACGTCAGCATGCACTGTTCTGGATAATGTTGAAATAAATTAATTAGATAAATCCTAAAAATGATTTAAATCTTTTAAAATTAATATAAAATAAATTGTAGCTCGGATGAAAAAGATTTGTACATGAAAGTTGCTCAGAACGACGAGAAGAATCCGAATAGGCAGCCCGTTCATCCGCCACACGTCCCGAGCATAGTGAACCTGCAACATTTCACCTCCGGTTCATCTGTCCGAAAATGCGAAACACCGGGGATACTTTCCCGGATGTTTCCCCCTTTCACCGGTATCACCTACTACCGCGTTAGGGCACACCTAACACCGCTCATTGGCATGCCATGCATCGTCATGCTTATGTTTGCCTTGTATTTACTGTTTCTCCCCCCCTTCTCTCCAATAGACTACGAGACCGATGCTGCTGCTGCCCAGTTCGGCTACGGAGTTGACGACCCCTCCTTCTTGCTAGAGCAACCAGGCAAGCCCCCCCTTGATCACCAGATATCGCCTATTCTTCCCTCTACTGCTTGCATTAGAGTAGTGTAGCATGTTATTGTTTCGATTAATCCTATTCTGTTGCATAGCTTGTCATTGTTGCTACATCTGTTGATACCTTACCTGCAATCCTAAATGCTTAGTATAGGATGCTAGTTTACCAATAGTGGCCCTACATTCTTGTCAGTCTGCCATGCTATACTATCAGGCCGTGATCACTCGGGAGGTGATCACCGGTATATACTATACATATACTATACAGATGATGACTAAAGTCAGGTCAGCTCGTTGAGTACCCACAAGTGATTCCGATGTGGGGGATGGAATGACAAGTGGCTCCATCCCGGTAGTGGCGGAGCGACAGGCAGGTTGAGACCATCTAGGAGAGAGGTGGGCCTGGCCCTGGTCGGCGTCTGCGGTTACTTCAAAATAACACGCTTGACGAGATCTTGGTATTTGATCTAAGTCTGGCCACTAGCCTATACACACTAACCAACTACGCCAGAAAGATATGGGCACTCGATGTCGTGGTATCGGTTGAAGCCTTCGTGACGTCAGCGACTGAGCGGCGCACGCCGGATTGGACCGTAAGTCTGCTCTTGTATTAAGGGGGCTAGGTCTACTTTCGGCCGCATACGCAACATGCAGGTGTGCAATGCGCGATGGGCCCAGACCCCTGCTCGCATAGGAGTTAGACCGGCGTGCTGACCTCTCTGTTGTGCCTAGGTGGGGCTGCGACGTGTTGATCTTCCGAGGCCGGGCATGACCCAGGAAAGTGTGTCCAGCCAAATGAGATCGAGCGTGTTGGGTTATGTGGTGCACCCCTGCAGGGAAGTTTATCTATTCGAATAGCCGTGTCCCTCGGTAAAAGGACGACCCGGAGTTGTACCTTGACCTTATGACAACTAGAACCGGATACTTAATAAAACACACCCAGACAAGTTCCACAGACAAGTCGGTGATCGCTTTTCCACAGGGGGACAAGGGGAGGATCGCCGGGTAGGATTATGCTATGCGATGCTACTTGGAGGACTTCAATCTACTCTCTTCTACATGCTGCAAGACGGAGGCTGCCAGAAGCGTAGTCTTCGATAGGACTAGCTATCCCCCTCTTATTCTGGCATTCTGCAGTTCAGTCCATCGATATTGCCTCTTTACACATATACCCATGCATATGTAGTGTAGATCCTTGCTTGCGAGTACTTTGGATGAGTACTCACGGTTGCTTTTCTCCCTCTTTCCCCCCTTTCCCTTCTACCTGGTTGTCGCAACCAGATTCCGGAGCCCAGGAGCCAGACGCCACTGTCGACGACGACTCTTACTACACTGGAGGTGCCTACTACTACATGCAGGCTGCTGATGACGACCAGGAGTAGTTTAGGAGGATCCCAGGCAGGAGGCCTGCGCCTCTTTCGATCTGTATCCCAGTTTGTGCTAGCCTTCTTAAGGCAAACTTGTTTAACTTATGTCTGTACTCAGGTATTGTTGCTTCCGCTGAATCGTCTATGATCGAGAATTGTATTCGAGCCCTCGAGGCCCCTGGCTTGTATTATGATGCTTGTATGACTTATTTTATTTTAGAGTTGTGTTGTGATATCTTCCCGTGAGTCACTGATCTTGATCGCACACGTTTGTGTGTATGATTAGTATACGATTGAATCAGGGGCGTCACACAATGGCAAGTCGAGGGTGGACGTACAACTGGAGACAAAAAATGCCAGTTGTGAGTTGAGGATGGACTTACAACTGGGACAACTACAAACTATGAGACCAGTTGCAAGTCAAGGGTCCACTTGCAACTGGGATAAAACAAACTATGGTCCTAATTGTGAGTCAAGGATGGACTTGCAACTAGGATGAAAGACAAAAACACATGCCCAGTTGCGAGTCAAGGGTGGGCTTGCAACTGGGATAAAACAATTATGGGCCTAGTTGCGAGTCGAGGGTGCACTTGTAACTGAGACAAGTATATAAAACTATGATACGAGTTGCAAGTTGAGGTTGGACTTGCAACTGAGATGAAAAATAAACACATGCGAACAGGTCAATGGTGGACTTGCAAATGAGATGAAAGACAAAACACATGCCCAGTTGTGGGTCAAAAGGTGGGCTTGCAACTTGGAGGGTGGGCTTTCACCTCGAACAACCACGATTCCAATTGCAAGTCAAGGGTGGACTTGCAACTGAGACAACTACGAAATTATGAGCCCAGTTGCGAGTTAAGGGACGATTGGCAACTCGGATGAAATAAGCTATGAGCCAGTTGCAATCAAAAGGTAGACGTGCAAGTGGTATGAAAAATAAAATACATGCTCTAGTTGTGAGTAGAGGGTGGGCTTGCAACTTGGACAACTACGAGTCCAGTTGTGAGTCTAGGGGGACTTGCACCTGGGACAACTACGAAACTACGAGCCAATTGTGAGTCAAAGGTTGACTTGCAAATGGGATGAAACAAGCTACATGCCTAGTTGCGAGTCAAGGGTGGACTTGCAACTGGGATGAAAAATAAAAACACATGCTCCAGTTTTGGGTCGAGAGTGGGCTTGCATGTCTGACAATTACGAGCCTAGTTGCGAGTCAATGGCCGACTTGCAACTAGGATGAGACAAACTACATGCCAAGTTGCGTGTCAATGGTGGGCCTGCAACTGGGATGAAAAACAAAAACACATGCTCCAGTTGTGCGTCGAGAGTGGGCTTGCAAGTCTGACAATTACGAGCCTAGTTGCTAGTCAATGACCGACTTGCAACTAGGATGAGACAAACTACATGCCAAGTTTCGTGTCAATGGTGGACCTGCAACTGTGATGAAAAACAAAAACACAAGCTCCAGTTGCGAGTCGATGGTAGACTTGCACCTGGGACAACTACGAAACTATGAACCCAGTTGTGAGTCAATGGTCGACTTGTAACTAGGATAAAACAAACTACATGCCAATTGTATGTCAAGGGTCGACCTATAAATGAGATGAAAAAAATAAAATACAGGCAAAATAACCGAGGTCAAAGATCGGTCAGTGAGAAGATGGGAAATAAGCTTCGTAGTCGAGCCCCCCAAACACCAACATATATAGGCCCATGTGAAAATAAATGCGAGAACATGATGACACAAAAGAAATGGGACAAGAGGACACGCGACAAGAAAGAACAAGATGACATGGACGTGCATGATTGAGTTTGTGCGAACATTAAAGTAAACAAATCAGACAGTTATAGACTTAGATGAGCTAAAACTTATCTAGATTAGATTTAGCGAATCTGAAATTAAAAAATCTAGTTACACTCGCCTCTAGCTACATGGTCAAACCAAAAATAAAAACAAAACAGGGAACAAAAAGACACGTGTCCCTCCACAAAAAGGCTAAGCTCAACAAAAAATCAATACAAAAAACATAATGACGGCCCATTAAAAAATGTCATATCGGGTCTCACTGCGTCGCGAATGACAAAAAGAAAACAAGACACAAGGACACAGAGCATGACCCAGAAGCACGCTTATCTAACGGTATATGAGTTAGATGAAAAATTGTTAACTCTCATTTAGATAATAATTAGTAAACCAATCCGAAACGAGACCCCAGACCGTGTCGCGAAGACAGCCTAACAAAAGACACACGTGCAGACAGGTCAACAAATAGACACCAAACACACGAGGCAACACAGAGCACGTATGACAAATAACCCACAATCAAGATTTGCTCGACATTTAAAGCGAACGTATGACACAGTGAAAAAGAGTTGATGAATTTTAAACGAATAAATAAAGAATAAAAGGAATAAATAAATAAATACGTGAAAATACAAAATACAAAAAAACAAAAAAATCATGAATTTAAAAAGTTTATAACTTAAAACAAATAATGAAGTAGAAAAAAACAAAAAAGGGAAAAAACAAATACTGAGAGTCAAATAGGAGTGTAGAAAAACAAGAGGAACTAGAACTCACGAACTTGTGGAAAAAATAGAAAAAGACAATCAACGTGGCACTAGCAACGCATAGGCTTGTGAAAACCAACAATGGACTAACCTCAACAGTAGCAACGACTTGACAGGCAGCGTGCGAGACAACGCGCCAGCGCAGCAGCCAGACCATCTCTTGTTTTACACTAATGTTAAACAGTGGCGGACCTAGCCCACTGGGCCAGGGTGGGCCTGCAGTGTACTGTACATATACACTTATTTTTTTTCTTTTATTTTTTAGCTTTTCTCCTGTGGTATAAATGCTGTTTTCAGATCTCAGGGTGGGCTATGGCCCACCCTGGCCACCCTCTACCTCCGCCACTGATGTTAAAGACAGATGATCCAACGATTCTAGACTTAGACGTGAGATAGCTATTTTACATCTAGATGTGAAATAGCAAACCTGTTGGTATAAACTTGTGTGCACTGTAAATGTGTTCATTCCCGTAAGCCCGCAACCATTACTAAACAACCTATATTTTGTTCTTATATATATTTATTTAGGAGTTAACTCTTGAACTTGTTAGTCTAGACATCTAAGGACATAGTCCTTATCATATATCACTGATATTGTTCGGGAGGGAATAGGTACAAGATGATGCCAAATCGTTGGGTGGTGCTGGAAATATAGAGGCTACAACACGGTAATAGTTGAGTACTTGAACTATCACACATGTTAGCAAGAAATAAGAATCAAAGAAAGTTATTTGGAGAACTTGGCTTGCTTGCCAAACTCGGAACACATTTCTGAACCATTGATACCAATAATCTTAAATAGGTAGCACTCTATGGCTACATCGAAATATGTTGAACCTATAGTTTAGAGAATTTTTTAGAACATGCCTAATGAGCACCAATCTTGGGAGGTCACGGACCAATTACATGGGAAAGGCAGATGAATAAATCACCACACAGAAAGACGGAAAGAGCCTTCGTGCATGATATAATCACAACATTAGAAGAGTTAAAAGATTTCATTAATTAGAGAGAATTTGCACAGCAAATTTATTGTCTCTTCCAACCTGCATGTCGCAGAGGAGCAAGGGCTTAGTGCCACACTCCCATCCTGGGTCAGCGTGGATGTGGTAGGGGCGTTGCACAGACTCGTAACAAGAGCGGCATCCCGAGCATCACCGGCGACCAATAAGTTTGAAGAGAAGACGCTCCATAAGGAGTGTCGCTTGCCATTTCGATCCCTAGACGGCGGAGGTAGGGTGTCACCGCCGACGCGACGGACGATACCTAGGTCGCCGCTAGTCGTAAGGCATGATCCCCTCACATCCACAAGGAAGATCCTCCGCCAGCCAAGCGGCACTGGGCAAGCTGCCGCATCGCCGCGCATTGAGGAGGGTGGGAGGATTGGGAGATTGGAGATAGCGATGGATAGAGAACTCACATCATGTTTGGATTGAATGGGGAAAGGGAATGGGAGTTTACTTGTGGGAGTTTAGGTAGGGATTAGGAGTGGGAAGTTGAATTTTAGTGCCAACCCTATGTTTGGTGTGTAGCGTGTTTGGGTGCATGAGGAAAGGGAATGGGAGTCTACTTGTGGGAGTTTAGCTGGGGATTAGGAGTGAGAAGTTGAATTTTAGTCCCAATCCTATGTTTGTTATGTGGTGGGAATTAGTAAAGGGAATT
>NC_041389.1:8961658-8967419 GCF_002162155.2 Triticum dicoccoides
GGGGGGTGGCAAGGGAAACAATGGATTTTATGTCACGTACCTCTTAAATTCCCATACCTTACCGTTGTTATCCCCCAACCAAACAGGTTGTCACAGGGCGGGGGCAAAGATTTCCGTCGCTCGGTCTACGTGGCCTTTTGGGCTGACTGGTACAATGAATGGGATGATCCCTGACTCGGGCTACGGAGCAGTGGCTCGATTATGTTGGTCTAGTTGGTCGCGACGCGCTTAAAACGCACTAAAGGTCTCGGTGGGAAGAAGTGACGATCTGGACGGTTCCTATGCTGGATCGGACGGTTGACGTCGCCAAGTTGTTGTGTTGCCTCTCGTAGCTAGCTTTGTTTTACCGTTTTGTAATAGTTGCAACCAACTACCTATTTTTCCTCTTCATGCAACTATGCCACATCGTCAAATCATGCGTGTGGTCATAAGTTACACATTGTGCTCTAATCTATTCATGCAACCATGCTACCTCAGCAATCATGCATGGATTTGTATCACTAATTTTTGTGCGCAGCATAAACTATCATGTCACACATTTTTATTAATTGACCTACATATATTTGTACATTAGACGCTTGAAGCAAATATATGTAGGTCACATTACACATTTTTGTTAAACATGGCACACCGTTTGACTTCAATCCAATAGATTTATCTTTTCATATAACATTTTGTGACATGCTTCATATACTTTATTTTTTTCAAAATACATCCCAAGAGCATTCTTAAAATTGTTTGTACAATTGTTTTAGGCTTTAAACATCTATTCATGCATCTGGTTTACCAAGGTTCTAGCAGCAATGTGCGTGACTCATCTAGTATTACATGCATACGCATCCAACTAGACTAACTCTACAAAATGGAACCCCAAAAAAACTCTACAAAATGGAGTATTTAACTGAAAAATTATTTGTTACCAAAATAAAAAATATATAACTCATAAAATTGCTTATGTAGTTAAAAAGCTGTTCAAGTAACTAAGAAAATTGTCCGCACTCTAGCATTCATGCAATTAAGAAAATTAGGTAATTCTTATTATATGTTTGTGTAATTTTTTTAAAAATCCATTTGTTTAACAAAGTTCTTCTAATTTTTACAACACATACGCACGTTTTGAGAAAAATAAATTGTAAATTTAAATATTATTAACACATTTCAAACAATGTTCATGTAATTTTTTTTAATGTGCACTTCTGGAAAAACAATACGCATTTAATATTTTTTTGTGCACTAAAAAGTGTTCACACATTTTTAAAAATATTCACGTAATTTTAAAACATAATATATTGGTTTTAAAACTGAAAATAGGAAAACAAAAGAGGAATGTAAAACCGGAAAACCCAAAACGCCAATAAACAGGAAAAAGTGAGAACCACAACATAATTGTTTTTCCGAAAAAATGGTTGAAAAATCAGAGACAACCGGTCCCGTCAAAAAACACAAATGAAACTGCGTCCCTTTTCTAAAACCCATCCAGCCCCCGGCTATTCAGTCGTCCTACATCAAGGTGCACGGCGACCCCCGTCAGCGCGCCATATTGATCGCCACGAGCGATATGTTGTCCTTGTGGCCTATGTTCTACTGCATATGGCTGGGCACGAGCCATCGTCGATGGGATATGGCTTGCCGAGTTTTACAGAGCATACTGTTGTTAGAACTCGCACAATATGTTAAAAAACAGAGTTAGAAATGAGCAAAGGTGGTGAGCCAAACTACACATGGTGACTAGGGATTTAGAGATGACGGAGCGCGCACGGCTGTGAATTACTTCATTACATTCTCTCCTCTCATAGTAGAAATCCGCCACGGTGAAAGCTGCAGATCAACCCTTCACTTTCCTTATGATCTGGCCATACACTGCAAGCGCATGGACCATCGTAATACATTTCAATGGAATCGTGTCACAATATGTTTTGAACCAATGGAACAAATTAAGGCTGAGCATTTCCCCTTTCCAACCGTCGAACTGTCACGAATAATAGCCATGTTTGCACACAAGTCGTCACATGGAAATAACTTACTAACTATCACATTCTATGAGACACCGGCAATGCCAGTAAGATAAACTAAAATAACAAAATGAATTTAAAAATAGAAATTAAAGGCACGACCCAAATACTTAACAAAATGACAAGTAATAAATGGATCTAGGCTATTGTCTATCTAAACATGCAGTGGTCTACTATGTAAAGCAAGCTAGAGGGAGAAGACAAATCTAGACATGACAAATGCACATCTCCCTCACACCAATACGACCTCACCTAACATCTCGTCATCATATCATGATAACTAAGAAGCACAATAGTAGTTCGCTACAGACTCGAAAAAATAGCATCCACTGATACAATTCTTTTCTTGGACCAAATTCATGGCATGATATTGGAAAGGATGTTTTCTTAGAAAAACAGAGATCCCTCCCTGGTTCAGTAAAAATGGTACCCTGGCTGGCAATCAAAGTACAGAATGAATATAGTCTCAATTCTCAAACAGAAAAGGAAGATACAAACGTGGTACTAGCAACATGCCATAAGCAAACAACAAAGCTAACACTTTACAAACAACTATTTTCCACAGAGACTTATGCATGACTAATATTCCCATGTTTTTTGCTTTGTTGCAGGCCTTGGCCTACTGCATATGCATATGCATGTTTGTTCTAGGTGATATATTGCATCCAGTGGCAATTTGTTGTATACACAAGATTTTTTGTTGCAGGAAGTATTTAAAATGTTGTGATGTTTTTGCATTGCTTTTACACAATGTACAAAAAAAAATATAGTCATGATGTTGCAAAATGGTGTACAAAAATATTGCATTCATTTTTTCAAGTTGTAAGCTTTGACTTTGAGCCGCATTTGGAAGTGCGGAAGATGGCCAATCATCCACTGACCCCGTGCGACTGAAACATGTTTGTGTCCCTACGAACGACGAAAACCAAGTGGATTTTTTGCAGCGTAAGGAAAATCTCTATGGTATTTCCCGTTCTTTTTCCTCGAGTCACAAATTTTGCATTGAAGATGACTGTACTGTACTACTAAAAGAGCAATCGGAAATTTGAATCGTAGTCTCGACTAAGAGTAAGTTATTTTTGTCTAAGATTATGGATAGGTTGTACTCAAGATAAGAATAACTAAGACTCCAAATAGGACTAACCGAACGGTCGGTCTTTAATTCTTTAGTTATACAAATTCCAACTCGTTGTCTCATATGCACGTAGCTCGATACGTAAACTTAAGCTGATCCAAATAAAACACAAGACAAAAGTTAATGTACACATTATACATAGTTGGTTCGTCATATCGAGTGTCACATCTTCATGGAAGTGCATCTTCCATGTCGATGTATGAACTGTTTATTTTCTGGAGCAGCAAGTTAAGCAATACCTTTTATATAATCGAAAACTTCAATCACATGAACTAGAACATTCACTTAAAAATATGAGCTATTTTCTACTATTTAAACTTCACGAACCTAACATATCTCGGCTTAGTTGTACAAGAACCGAACAACTAACTGTTGTACAAAATCAAGGATTTAATTTTATATTTATATTTATATATATAGGAGTAGGATTTTCTACAATAGCTTGCCACAGAACTAGTTAAGGTTTTCGACGGTGTGAAAGTTCCTAAAAGTTCTTAAAATATATGGTTAGTCTTCTCTTAGTTATTTGCATAGCTTTCATATAATTTCATTAAATGGTGGGGATGCGGCATGTGGAATTTTCTCTTTTTCTTACTAATGGTTATGGATTGTCATGTGGCTAAACAAAGAATTTGGCGAGCTAGTAGACTAGTATTTTCGAAGTTTCATCAAATCATGTATAGATGGTCAATGAAGTGTAGAGAAAATTGCGATGGTCTAGACTGAACCTCCATAGTTGTCTAGACTATAGTATTTGCTCTAAAAAACAATTTAAATAGTATTTGTCTACACTAAGAAAAGTCACCACCAATTTATTATATAATCAAGGAGGCGTACATAGAAATAGCCATGACCGAACCTTTGTATTTTTCTAGATTATTAGACTGTTACTCAGAAGACAACCATAGGTTAATTGGCATGGGCTTGTTCACCTCAATAATTACAACGACCCCATGCTACCATCTAACATTCTTAATTAAGGGGACAATCATGTATTAATAAAAGAGGAGGTTTGCGTACGTGCATTTATATTTAATTTTATACGATGACTTCCTAGGAATTAGTAACTTGCACAAATTTGAAGTCCTAAACAAGGGAACTGTCTAGTAAAATTTTCAACACATCAAATTAAATTGTATATTACTACCTCTAATAGCATGGCTTAACTAGTCTGGGAAAGGCGTTAGCACTTCATAAGACTAGATTGTCGAGGGGAGGCCAAATAACATTTTTATACAGAACATGATGATTAAGATGTTTAAATAGCAAAGTCAACGCAACCCAGTACAACTAGAAGCTATCAAGCCAATCATGCAATAAAGAAGAGGAGAAATCAGGTATTGAAGTTGTTATCTTTGTATTAGGCTACTCCTTCGGTTTCAGTTTACAAGTCATGCGCATATACAGGTTGCCAATCACCCTAATATAAACTATATAACACAAAAATTATTCCTTTTAAGAATAGAACATCTGAAGTTTATATTGGTATATTTTTTGTAATATATGACTTGTATTAGGTTGGTCAAATTGATGACCTAGGGGTGCGCGCACGCCCTGTAAACTGAGAGAGAGGGAGTACCGATAATGGGAATATCATAGGTAGTATATCATGCATGACAACTAGGCAATTTTGATGAGGTGGCCTGGAATTAAATTAAGAAAGAGAGGGTTGAGTATCATATTATGATACCGTATCATAATAAAATTTATACTACTATGTGCCATGCATGACAATAAAAATGAGACCATCTATGATACTAATTTATGATACTATGCACTACAAAAGCATATGTATGATACTAGTGTATGATACTCCTCACAACGACAAGCCTTAGAACACTCCAAATGCATTATACTTTAAACTATATCGTATGCATTAAATATGTATTTGGATAAAACTCCTCAAATGCATTGTATTTTATTATCTAAAACCGCTCTCTTTTGATATGTTATGTGACACAAATATGAGTCGTTTCGATTTTGGTGCTAAGCACTACTAGGAAAAGGCTTATACATAGAAGTTTACCAGTAGCGTGTGTTTTGGACACCACGCTACTGATAAGTACCAGTAGCGTGTGTTACAAACAGCGCTACTGGTACAACTTAGCAGCAGTGTTGGTTTCTTGGAGGCACGCTACTGGTAAGTGAGCCACACCACACCCCCCAGCCAAAAGATAGTAGCAGCGTTGGCACCCTAACACGCGCTATTGTTAAGAAAATAGCAGTAGCGCGTGTCCACAAAAACGCGCTACTGCTACTTCTTCTATGTGTAATCTTTACCAGTAGCGTGTTTTTTGGCAAGCGCTATAGCTAGTTTTATATACCAATAGATATTTTGGCTGGCACACATAGCAGTAGCGCGCTTTGGTAGCCCACACTACTACTATGGTCGCCAGCCAAAATATCTACCACCTCCACCCCTCTTCTTCCTCCCCCTTTCTTTCTCCCCCCTCCCTCTTGCACTTGCTTGTTCTTCAATGCTTCCCCTCTTCTTTGCCCCTCCTCCCCCCTCCATTAATGCCCTCCCTCCTTTCTCTTCCTTGTTTTTGCTCCTCCTCCCCTTCTCTTCTTTTCCCCTCCACCACCCCCTCCATTAATGCCCTCCCTCCTTCCT
>NC_041389.1:8967994-8981258 GCF_002162155.2 Triticum dicoccoides
CTCTCATAGCTCCCTCTCTCTCTCTCTCCCTAGCTAGTTGGAGCTATATTTATGTAGGTACCTCACTATCTAGAGCTACTAGCTAATTATAAGAAGGTGCTCGATATCCCTCTCGACAAATAGGTGAGCAAAAAAATAGCTATGCAAGAATGGAAATATGTGTGTTTGCGATTAGGACCGAAACTATGTGCGATATGAATATACTGAATTGTGCGTGGCATGTGAGTGACATGAGTTGCCTATGTTTTGCCGAATTGTCGATTCAATTCCGTTTCGGCGAATTTCGGGCATGCAAACTCAATATGTCCTATGTTTAGGGAAGGTCATGCCGAATTTTTGTATGAATTTGATCCATGCATGCATATATATGTGGTTATAATATTTGCTCCGCCCACAGGTGATCATGAAGGTCAATGGAAGGATGGTGGAAAGATATTGGCAATCCGCTATGGATGACATGTATGAAAAAAGACTGAGGGATGTTTTATGTCCATGTCGAAAATGCAAAGGAAGAGTCAGGATTGACCCCTTTAAGGGTGGTAAATTCAAGGCGCACCTGCTCATGCATGGTTTCATGCATGGCCATACTCGGTGGATAAGTGAAGATGATGATGATGATGAGGATGAGGAGGAGGAGGAGGACGTCGACGGGGCAGGAAATAACCACATGGGGCCACCAGACGAAGAGATGACCGATTAGGTGCCCGAAGAGGAAGACGGCCTCGGAAATGTCGATGGCGAAGAGGCAGTTCAAGGCGGAGAAGACGCGGACACGCCACCGTCTTCGTCGCTATGAAGTTCAGCCATGCGGGACCCGCATGTTCGAGACCTGCTTCACAAGAAGACGACTAGCGACAGAGCTGCTTCTAGAGAGGAGGCCAAACTGGCGCAACTGGAGGTAGACTCGATGACTCCTTTGTATGATGGTTGCAATAATCCCGAGGTGACCCGCTTGAGTTTCACACTAGAACTTCTAAAGATGAAGGCAAACAACAAATGGACAGATACAAGCCTGGATGAGCTTCTGAAGTACCTAAAGAAGGTTCTTCCCGCGAGAAGCCTGTGTCCTACTAGTGTCGAGGAGGCAAAGAAAATCGTGTGCCATCTTGATCTTCCACATATTAGATATCACGCATGCATCAATGATTGCATCATATATCGGAACGAGCACGCGGAAAAAACCATCTGTCCAAAGTGCAATGCTTCACGATATAAAAAGGCCGGAAAGAAAGCTCCACAGAAAGTTGTATGGTACTTTCCGATCACTCCGCGTCTACAGTGGTATTTCGTAGATCCTAAGGAAGCAAAGCTTATGCGCTGGCACGCGGAGAGGGTGAAGCCAGATGACGGAGATGAACCGAAGCTGAGACACCTTGCAGATGCTAGCGAGTGGAGAGCATTAAATGCTGAATTTGAATTTTTTGCAAATGATCCAAGGAACATCATGCTTGGCGCTAGTAGTGATGGCATGAATCCATTTGGCAACCAGAACACCAATCATAGCACATGGCCCGTTTTTGTATGGATGTAAAACCTGTTGGAAATATGCCCTGGAAGCAATAATAAATTAGTTATTATTATATTTCCTTGTTCATGATTATCGTTTATTATCCATGCTATAATTGTATTGATAGGAAACTCAGATACATGTGTGGGTACATAGACAACACCATGTCCCTAGTAAGCCTCTAGTTGACTAGCTCGTTGATCAATAGATGGTTACGGTTTCCTGACCATGGACATTGGATGTCATTGATAACGGGATCACATCATTGGTTGAATGATGTGATGGACAAGACCCAATCCTAAGCCTAGCACAAAGATCGTGTAGTTCGTATGCTAAAGCTTTTCTAATGTCAAGTATCATTTCCTTAGACCATGAGATTGTGCAACTCCCGGATACCGTAGGAATGCTTTGGGTGTACCAAACATCACAACGTAACTAGGTGGCTATAAAGGTGCACTACAGGTATCTCCAAAAGTGTCTGTTGGGTTGGCACGAATCGAGACTGGGATTTGCCACTCCGTGTAAACGGAGAGGTATCTCTGGGCCCACTCGGTAGGACATCATCATAATGTGCACAATGTGACCAAGGGGTTGATCACGGGATGATGTGTTACAGAACGAGTAAAGAGACTTGCCGGTAACGAGATTGAACAAGGTATCGGTATACCGACGATCGAATCTCGGGCAAGTACAATACCGTTAGACAAAGGGAATTGTATACGGGATCAATTGAGTCCTTGACATCGTGGTTCATCCGATGAGATCATCCTGGAACATCTGGGAGCCAACATGGGTATCCAGATCCCGCTGTTGGTTATTGACCGGTGAACGTCTCGGTCATGTCTGCATGGTTCCCGAACCCGTAGGGTCTACACACTTAAGGTTCGATGACGCTAGGGTTATAAAGGAAGTTTGTATGTGGTTACCGAATGTTGTTCGAAGTCCCGGATGAGATCCTGGACGTCACGAGGAGTTCTGGAATGGTCCGGTGGTAAAGATTTATATATGGGAAGTCCTGTTTTGGTCACCAGAAAAGTTTCGGGTTTTATCGGTAACGTACCGGGACCACCGAGAGGGTCCCGGGGGTCCACCAAGTGGGGCCACCATCCCCAGAGGGCTGCATGGGCCAAGTGTGGGAGGGGAACAGCCCCAGTTGGGCTGGTGCGCCCCCCACAAGGGCCCAAGGCGCCTAGGGTTGGGGGAGGGGGCGCACCCATCTAACTTGGGGGGCAAGTTTCCCCTCTCCCCCCCCTTGGCCGCCACCCTAGATGGGATTGGGGCTGCCGCACCCCTTGTGGTGGAAATCCTAGAGGGGGCGCACCCCCTCCCTCTCCCCTATATATAGTTGAGGTCTTGAGGGCTGCCAACACATGAGTTTTCACCTCTCCCTGGCGCAGCCCTACCTCTCTTCCTCCTCCTCTCCCGCGGTGCTTGGCGAAGCCCTGCAGGATTGCCACGCTCCTCCATCACCACCACGCCTTTGTGCTGCTGCTGACGGAGTCTTCCTCAACCTCTCCCTCTCTCCTTGCTGGATCAAGGCGTGGGAGACGTCACCGGGCTGTACGTGTGTTGAACGCGGAGGTGTCGTCCGTTCGGCACTAGGATCTCCGGTGATTTGGATCACGACGAGTATGACTCCTTCAACCCCGTTCTCTTGAACGCTTCCGCTTAGCGATCTACAAGGGTATGTAGATGCACTCTCCTTCCCCTCGTTGCTGGTTTCTCCATAGATAGATCTTGGTGACACGTAGGAAAATTTTGAATTTCTGCTACGTTCCCCAACAGTGGCATCATGAGCTAGGTCTATTGCATAGATTCTTTGCACGAGTAGAACACAAAGTAGTTGTGGGCGTTGATTTTGTTCAATATGCTTACCGTTACTAGTCCAATCTTGTTTCGGCGGATTGTGGGATGAAGCGGCCCAGACCGACCTTACACGTACACTTACGTGAGACAGGTTCCACCGACTGACATGCACTTGTTGCATAAGGTGGCTAGCGGGTGCCAGTCTCTCCCACTTTAGTCGGATCAGATTCGATGAAAAGGGTCCTTATGAAGGGTAAATATCAATTGACATATCACGTTGTGGTTTTGAGTAGGTAAGAAACGTTCTTGCTAGAAACCCATAGTAGCCACGTAAAACATGCAAACAACAATTAGAGGACGTCTAACTTGTTTTTGCAGGGTATGCTATGTGATGTGATATGGCCAAGAAGAATGTGATGAATGATATGTGATGTATGAGATTGATCATGTTCTTGTAATAGGAATCATGACTTGCATGTCGATGAGTATGACAACCGGCAGGAGCCATAGGAGTTGTCTTAATTTATTGTATGACCTGCGTGTCATTGAAGAACGCCATGTAATTACTTTACTTTATTGCTAACCGGTAGCCATAGTAGTCGAAGTAATAAGTTGGCGAGACAACTTCATGGAGACACAATGATGAAGATCATGATGATGGAGATCATGGTGTCATGCCGGTGACGATGATGATCATGGAGCCTCGAAGATGGAGATCAAAAGGAGCAATATGATATTGGCCATATCATGTCACTATTTGATTGCATGTGATGTTTATCATGTTTATACATCTTATTTGCTTAGAACGACGGTAGTAAATAAGATGATCCCTCATTAAAATATCAAGAAAGTGTTCCCCCTAACTGTGCACCATTGCGAAAGTTCGTCGTTTCGAAGCACCACGTGATGATCGGGTGTGATAGATTCTTACGTTCACATACAACGGGTGTAAGCCAGATTTACACACGCGAAACACTTAGGTTAACTTGACGAGCCTAGCATGTACAGACATGGCCTCGGAACACAAGAGACCGAAAGGTCGAGCATGAGTCATATAGTAGATACGATCAACATGAAGATGTTCACCGATGATGACTAGTCTGTCTCACGTGATGATCGGACACGGCCTAGTTGACTCGGATCATGTAATCACTTAGATGACTAGAGGGATGTCTATCTGAGTGGGAGTTCATGAGATGAACTTAATTATCCTGAACATAGTCAAAAGATCTTTGCAAATTATGTCGTAAGCTCGCGCTTTAGCTCCACTGTTTAGATATGTTCCTAGAGAAAATATAGTTGAAAGTTGATAGTAGCGATTATGTGGACAGTAGAAAGCTTATGTCCTTAATGCACCGCTCAGTGTGCTGAACCCCAAACATCGTCTGTGGATGTTGCGAACATCGGACATACACGTTTTGATAACTACGTGATAGTTCAGTTAAACGGTTTAGAGTTGAGGCACCAAAGATGTTTTTGAAACATCGCAGAACATATGAGATGTTTCGAGGGCTGAAATTGGGATTTCAGGCTCGTGCCCACGTCAAGAGGTATAAGACCTCCGACGATTTTCTTAGCCGGCAAACTAAGGGAGAAAAGCTCAATTGTTGAGCTTGTGCTCAGATTGTCTGAGTGCAGCAATCACTTGAATCGAATCTTCCAGATGAGATAGTGATGTTTCTCCAAAGTCATTGCCACCAAGCTGCTAGAGCTTCGTGATGGACTATAACATATCAGGGATAGATATGATGATCCTTGAGGTATTCGCGATGTTTGACACCGCGAAAGTAGAAATCAAGAAGGAGCATCAATTGTTGATGGTTGGTGAAACCACTAGTTTCAAGAAGGGCAAGGGCAAGAAGGGATACTTCATGAAATGGCAAATCAGATGCTGCTCTAGTGAAGAAACCCAAGGTTGAACCAAAACCCGAGACTAAGTGCTTCTGTAATAAGGGGAACATCCACTGGAGCAAAATTACCCTAGATACTTGGTAGATGAGAAGGCTAGCAAGGTCGATAGAAGTATATTTGATATACATTAAGTTATTGTGTACTTTACTAGTACTCCTAGTAGCACCAGGGTATTAGATACCGGTTCTGTTGCTAAGTGTTAGTAACTCAAAATAAAAAGGCTACGGAATAAATGGAGACTAGCTAAAGGTGAGCTGACGATATGTGTTGGAAGTGTTTCCAAGTTTGATGTGATCAAACATTGCACGCTCCCTCTGCCATCAAGATTAGTATTAAACCTGAATAATTGTCATTTGGTGTTTGCGTTGAGCATAGAAATGATTGGATTATGTCTATCGCAATACAGTTATTCATTTAAGGAGAATAATGGTTACTCTATTTATTTGAATAATACCTTCAATGGTCTTGCACCTAAAGGAATGGTTTATTGAATCTCGATCGTAGTGATACACATTTTCATGCCAAAAGATATAAGATAGTAATGATAGTACCACTTACTTGTGGCACTGCCATGTAAGACATATTGGTATAAAACGCATGAAGAAGCTCCATGTTGATGGATCTTTGGACTCACTCGTTTTTGAAAAGTTTGAGACATGCGAACCATGTCTATTGGTGTATACGCATGAAGAAACTCCATGCAGATGGATCGTTTGGACTCACTTGATTTTGAATCACTTGAGATATGCAAATCATACCACATGGGCAAGATGACTGAAAAGCCTCGTTTTCAGTAAGATGGAACAAGATAGCAACTTGTTGGAAGTAACACATTTGATGTGTGCAGTCCAATGAGTGCTGAGGCATGCAGTGAATATCGTTATGTTCTTACTTCACAGATAATTCGAGTAGATGTTGTATATTTACTCGATGAAACACAAGTCTGAATTATTGAATGGTTCAAGTAATTTCATAGTGAAGTTGAAGATCATTGTGACAAGAGGATAAAATGTCTATGATATGATCATAGAGATGAGTATCTGAGTTACGAGCTTTGACACGCAATTAAGACATTGTGGAAATTATTTCACAATTAATACCGCCTGGAACACCATAGTGATGGTGTGTCCGAACATCATAGTTGCACCCTATTGGATATGGTGCATACTGAAAGGATCGATATGGTTGACTAGAGGGGGGGTGAATAGGCAACTAACAATTTTTAGACTTTTCTTTAACAATTTAAACCTTGCAATGAAATAGGTTGTCTAGATGTGCAACTACGTGGACAACCTATATGATGCAAAGACAATGAGCACACAAGCAAGCAATGGATATAGCACAAGTAAGCTTGCAAAAGTAAAGGGATAAGAAAACCAAGAGTGGAGCCGGTGGAGACGAGGATGTGTTACCGAAGTTCCTTCCTTTTAAAGGGAAGTACGTCTCCGTTAGAGCGGTGTGGAGGCACAATGCTCCCCAAGAAGCCACTAGGGCCACCGTAATCTCCTCACGCCCTGACACAATGCGAGATGCCGTGATTCCACTATTGGAGACCTTGAAGGCGGCAACCGGACCTTTACAAACAAGATTGGGGCTATCTCCACAACAATTGGAGGCTCCCAATAATCCCGCGAAGCTTCACCACAATGGAGTATGGCTTCGAGGTGACCTCAACCGTCTAGGGTGCTCAACACCCAAGAGTAACAAGATCCGCTAGGGATAAGTGGGGGGAATCAAATATCCTGTGGTGGAAGTGTAGATCAGGCACTTGTCACCCAATCCCGAGCAAATCAACAAGTTTGATTGGCTACGGAGAGAGATCGAGTGGAAATGGAACTTGGAGCAATAATGGAGCTTAGAGATGGAAGAGGTAGTCAACTAGAGGTAGAAGACGCCCCTTATATAGTCATGGACAAATTCCAACCGTTATCCACATGTTCAGCCCGCGACACACGGTACTACTGCTCCAGGGGCGCGGTACTACCGCGAGGCTGTGCGGTACTACTGTGGCTGACCACAGTACTACCGCGACAGCAACACAGGCCGGAACAACCCTGATAAGGGGGCAGTACTACCGCTTGCGCGGTACTACCGCACCCACCTGCGGTACTACCGCAAGGCAGGAAAGTCACGGCCTGGGAAGGGCGCGGATGAAATAAATTACATCCGTGCCTACTTCCGCTGAACCGGAGGAGGTACAAAAATCCGACGCGGTACTACCGCCCGCGAGGCGCGGTACTATTGTGCGGACGTGGATGTAAAAAATTACATCCGCGCCTACTACCGCGACACTGCGGTACTAGGTAGGAGGGCCACGGTACTACGACTCCTAGGGAGCGGTACTACCGTGGGCCTCCGCGGCACTACCGCGCTGGACGAGCGGTACTACCGTGGAGGGCGCGGATGTAAAAAATTACATCCGCCCCTACTACCGCACCGGAGCGGCACAAGGCCAGGGAGCCACGGTACTACCGCTCCAGATGAGCGGTACTACCGTGACACCCAACGGTACTACCGCGTGTGCTTGCGGTACTACCGCAAGCACAGTAGTAGTCGTCAGATTTCCGTACCACCAAGATAAGAAAGGGAAGCTCCAAAATGCAGGGAAAGGAGGAACAAGTGTACATGTTGATTCCACCCAAACCTTTCCGGCGCGGACCCCCTCTTAATAGTACGGCTCTCCTACGACTCAAATCCACCAAAGAGAAACGTAGAACGACGCCGACTTCAATAGTCTCTGAGGGGCACCGAATCGTCTCATGCCTAGATATGAATAACCTGAGAAACTCAAGGCACACGATTAGTCCGCAAAAGTATTGTCATCAATCACCAAAACACCTGAGGGAAAAATATGCCCTTACAATCTCCCCCTTTTTGGTGGATTGATGACAACACGGGATTTGCATATGGATAAGATAATTTAGAGTAGGGGCAATCCCCACCTCTCTAAAATATAGACGGGCTCCCCCTAGATGTGTGCACTTTAGATGAATGCTTTGGACTGCATAGCACACAGACTAGGATCAACACTCCCCCTATATTTTAGAGACTAAGACAAGATAATAAGCATAGCATAGCATAAAAATAACACAATATAACACGAGCTCGCTAGGATAGATAGAGTGCATATGTCTTACACCATACGAAGTAACGCTACCGAGGTTCAACCGAGAAAGCAGCAAACACACGACACAAACGAGAAAGCAGCAAACACACGACACACTCGCAAATCCCTACACTCTCTCCCCCTTTGGCATTGAGACGCCAAAAAGGCAGAGAGGACACCTACACACAAGAGGTGGCTCAAGCAGAGAACTCGTCCCAATCCTCTCCATCGGACGCCTCGGCAGCAGGGATGGTCTCCTCGACATCCTCCTCAGACTCAGACCACCTGTAGCCCTGCTTCTCCATCCACTCGGCTTCTGGAGTGATGTGCTCCTCAGACCCGCCAGACACTGCCTCACCATAGAGCTGCAAGATCTTGTTGTCCCGGCGACGACTCTCCTTTGACGCCACATGAGTCCTGTACTGCCCCTTGGCTTGCATGCAGAAAAGAGTCTTCATCTTGTCCTTCAGCTTCTTGGCCCATGATGGCATAGAGGCACTCTGGGAAGGTCTAGCAGCATGGCCCTCAGCAACATCCTCGGGGCTAGCATCCTCCTCATCAACAGCAGTCCTAGCAGCAGTCGCCTCGGCGCGAGTAGTGGTGTTGGCCCAGTTGGGTTTGATACGCAGGCAGATGGGCTCATGGCAAACCCAGTCATAAGCAAGAAACTCATCAGCAGGAAACATCTTCTCCCAAGTCTTTGAAATCAGCAGAAACAGATAGGGCCCATAGATAGGCACCTTGCGGTTGAACACTGCAAACCGGAGCTCACACCACATGATGTGTGAGACATCAAGTGACTATGACTGAGATGAAAGAACATCCTCGCAGATGAGCATCATGTCCACCATATAGGCATGAACCTTGTCTTTATCACCGATGCGAGGGAACAAAGAGTTGCGGAAGATGCGATACATGATATCCAGGAAAGGGTTGAGCACCAAAGTTGTCTTGCCATTGGCGAGTGCCTTCTCAACCATGAAAGGGGCAAGTTTGTCCTTGCTGGCAGAATCAACATTGGCATGGGGGCGAACACCCACTGGAAAGTCGAGACCATCATCAGGAACCTGGAGGAGATCCATGAACTCCTTCCAGGTGGCAGACAGCTTACGGCCGTTGGTCATCCAGGTCATCCTCCGGTCCTCATCGGAGTGAAAGTAGACCGAGGCAAAGAACTGACAGATGAGCTCAGGGTCATAGTCGAGGTGGAAGGTAATCACATGCTCAATGCCAAACTGCTCCACCAAGTCCAGAGCCTCTCCAAACTATTCACGAAACTTGTCCTTCCTCATGTGATGCATATCAATCCACTTCACCTCCACATAGGTGTTCTGCTTGTTCTTGATGACATCCAGATAGATCTTGACCTGTTGCTTGTTCCAGAACAACTCACAGCCTCTGAAGGTGGCACGCGGATGCACATAAGGGTGAAGCTGCCTGAGAGGACATAATCAGCTTGGGCAATCTCATCCATGCCCTTAGCGGGCTCCTTGTGCTTGCTAGCTGAGTGGTTGACATTGCGCTTGGAGGCAGACGAGCCTTCTGGTACTTCACCTCGGTTGCGTAGACGTTTGGAGCCAGTGTCACGACTGGGGTTGGACCGGCGAGAGCCACCACCTGAGACACACACGCAAAACACCAAAGACGCAAGAAGATCAATGCAAAGGCCACAAAAAAGCACAAGAAACACATAGAAGGCATACGAGAAAATTGGCATGCGATAGATGTGAGTCACGGTAAAACTGCCACTGCTTGCGGTACTAAAATATTAGTACTGCTCCAACCGCGGTAGTACCGTGCTAGGGCACGGTAATACCGTGGTTGGGGCGGAAGCAAACTTTTAGTACCGCACAGAACGCGGTAGTACCGCTCCCGAGGGGCGGTAGTACCGCGCAAGCGGTAGTACCGCGCCAGACGGGCAGTAGTACCGCGTCGCGTCAGATCCAACGGACGGTTTGAATCTGAAAAGAACCGCGAAACAATGGCGGTGCCACGGTGATCCAATCTAGCGCAAGACAACAATACAAGTATAAATCCTATGCAATACCATGCTCCATCATCCTACTCTTGCAGAGATTAAGCCTACGAATCTCAAGAACACACAAGCCTCCCCCAAAACCTAGAAACACTAAACACAAACAACACGTATAGGGAGTTGGGGAAAAACCTTGGTCCATAGCAAGAGCACGTGGTGGGGAACGATCCCACCGGTCGGAATCACAGGAGGGCAGCCGGTGGAGGAGATCCGGCGATGAACGCCGGCTCCGTTCTTGAGCGAGGGAGATAAGGAGACGACGTGGAGAGAGAGGACAACGAATGGGTATGGGGAGTTAGAACTCCCCCTGCCCGTCCTTATCCCCACGCGCTCGAACCGGTGCGGTAGTACCGCGTATCATCACGGTAGTACCACTCGGGCGGAAGTACCGTGCCGAGGCGGTAGTACCGCTCAACCAGGCGGCAGTAAAAAATTACTGCCGCGTGGTGACGGTAGTACCGTGCTCCCGTAAGCGGTAGTACCGTGGCAGTGTGCGGTAGAACCGTAACCGACCGCGGTAGTACCGTGAGCTCAAGTCACCGCACGTTTCAACACAAAAGGAAAAGCCTTTGCATGGAAACTTTTCACACACAAGAAACACAAGAACACGCACAAACCAGAGGCAAGAAGACAACAAGAAACCACCGAGCGACAAAGCCTCTCGAGGAGAGAGGGCGGTGGCCGAAGCCACCTATGTTTGAGTTGGATGGTATGGCACCGCGAAGAATTATCCTTGGGCCCATGACCAAAACTCGTCTTTGAAGCACAAGCACTATTAAAAATGGCTAATGTGAAAGAGGTGATCGATTTATGCATAATGGGGGGAGGGAGAGTTCATTGAGAGAACAACACTCCCCCTACGTGTATGCCTACACCTAAACTAGACAACACGTTGAGTGTGGTGGGGGGTGTACGGGTTCAAGTCACATTGCTCAAATCAATGATATTTAGCTCATGCCTTAACTCGCGAAATCTTGCTTCATCCAAGGGCTTCGTGAAAATATCTGCAAGGTTATCATGAGTGTTGACATACTTGAGCTCGATCTCCCCTCGCCTAATATGATCCCGGATGAAGTGATACCGAATCTCAATGTGCTTCGTCTTGAAGTGTTGTACCGGGTTGAGAGAAATCTTGATGGCATTTTCATTATCACACCAAAGAGGCACTTTGTCACAAATGACACCGTACTCCTTTAAAGTTTGCCTCATCCATAGGAGTTGAGCACAACAACTATCGGCCGCCACATACTCCGCTTCGGTGGACGAGAGGGACACACAACTTTGCTTCTTGGAAGACCAACTTACCAAAGAGCAACCAAGAAATTGGCACCCTCCGGAAGTGGACTTCCTATCCACTTTGTCCCCCGCCCAATCGGAATCCGTGAAACCTTCAAGCTTGAAATTTGCTCCTCTTGGGTACCATAAGCCAAAGTTTGGGGTATGAACCAAATATTGAAAGATTCTCTTGACCACCACATAGTGACTTTCCTTTGGTGCGGCTTGAAACCGTGCACACATCCCCACACTCAACATGATATCCGGTCTAGATGCACAAAGGTAAAGCAAGGAGCCAATCATGGAGCGATATACCTTTTGATCCACCGCTTTACCATTGGGATCGATGTCAAGTTGGCACTTGGTAGACATTGTTGTAGAAGCCGGCTTGACATCACTTAGCTTGAATCTTTTAAGCATGTCTTGAGTGTATTTTGGCTTGGTTGATGAAGGTTCCTTCTCTTCGTTGTTTGATGTCAAAACCAAGGAAGAACTTCAACTCTCCCATTGAAGACATCTTGAACTTGGAGGTCATGAGAGCGGCAAATTCCTCATTGAAAGCTTTGTTAGGAGAACCAAAGATAATATCATCAACATATAGTTGGCATACAAACAACTCCCCTTTGACCTTCGTAGTAAAAAGAGTGGGATCGATTTGTCCTACTTCAAAACCACGATCTTGTAGCAACTCGGTAAGGTGGTCATACCACGCACGTGGGGCTTGTTTAAGGCCATAGAGTGCCTTATCGAGTTGATACACGTGATCCGGGAAGTAGGGGTCCTCGAACCCGGGGGGTTGCTTGACATAAACCAACTCATTAATGGGACCATTAAGAAAAGCACTTTTCACATCCATTTGTTGCAACTTAAAGTTGTGATGAGAAGCATAAGCAATCAACAAACGAATGGATTCAAGACGAGCAACGGGAGCAAAGGTTTCACCGTAGTCGATGCCCTCGACTTGGGAGTAGCCTTGTGCTACCAATCTTGCCTTGTTGCGAATGATGTTCCCATGAGCATCTTGCTTGTTCTTGAAGATCCACTTTGTTCCAATGACATTGTGGTTCCCCGAAGGTCTTGGCACCAATCTCCACACCTTGTTGTACTCGAAGTTGTTTATGTTGGGGAACGTTGCAGAAAACAAAAATTTTCCTACTCGTTTCACCAAGATCATCTAGGAGTTCATCTAGCAACGAGTCATTGGATGCATCTACATACCTTTGTAGATCGCGAGCGGAAGCGTTCAAAGAACGGGGATGAAGTAGTCGAACACGACGTGATCCAAATCACCGATGACCAGCGCCGAACGGACGGCACCTCCGCGTTCAACACACGTACGGAACAGCCACGTCTCCTCCTTCTTGATCCAGCAAGGGAGGGAGGAGAGGTTGAGGGAGATGGCACCAGCAGCAGCACGACGGCGTGGTGTTGATGGAGCTGCAGTACTCCGGCAGAGCTTCGCTAAGCACTATGGAGGTGGAGGAGGTGTTGGGGAGGGAGAAGGAGGCAACCAAAGGCCAAGACGTTCAGGTATGAAGTCCCTCCTCTCCCCCACTATATATAGGGGTGCCAAGGGGGGGTGGCCGGCCCTAGGAGATCCAATCTCCTAGGGGGTGCGGCGGCC
>NC_041389.1:8981527-9011275 GCF_002162155.2 Triticum dicoccoides
AGGCACCTAGGAGGTGCCTTACCCTCCTAGGACTCTTGCCCCCCTTAACCCTAGGCGCATGGGCCTATGTGGGGCTGGTGCCCTTGGCCCATTAGGCCAAGGCGCACCCCCTTACAGCCCATGTGGCCCCCCGGGACAGGTGGACCCACCCGGTGGACCCCCGAGACCCTTCCGGTGGTCCCGGTACAATACCGATAACCCCGAAACTTGTCCCGATGCCCGAAACAGGACTTCCCATATATAAATCTTTACCTCCGGACCATTCTGGAACTCCTCGTGACGTCCGGGATCTCATCCGGGACTCCGAACAACATTCGGGTTACTGCATATACATATCCCTACAAACCTAGCGTAACCGAACCTTAAGTGTGTAGACCCTACGGGTTCGAGAGACAAGCAGACATGACCGAGACGACTCTCCGGTCAATAACCAACAGCGGGATCTGGATACCCATGTTGGCTCCCACATGCTCCACGATGATCTCATCGGATGAACCACGATGTCGAGGATTCAATCAACCCCGTACACTATTCCCTTTGTCCATCGATATGTTACTTGCCCGAGATTCGATCGTCGGTATCCCAATACCTCGTTCAATCTCGTTACCGGCAAGTCACTTTACTCGTACCGTAATGCATGATCCCGTGACCAGACACTTGGTCACTCTGAGCTCATTATGATGATGCATTACCGAGTGGGCCCAGTGATACCTCTCCGTCATACGGAGTGACAAATCCCAGTCTTGATCCATGTCACCCAACAGACACTTTCGGAGATACCCGTAGTCTACCTTTATAGTCACCCAGTTACGTTGTGACGTTTGGAATACCCAAAGCACTCCTACAGTATCCGGGAGTTACACGATCTCATGGTCTAAGGAAAAGATACTTTGACATTGCAAAACTCTAGCAAACGAACTATACGATCTTGTGCTATGTTTAGGATTGGGTCTTGTCCATCACATCATTCTCCTAATGATGTGATCTCGTTATCAATGACATCCAGTGTCCATAGTCAGGAAACCATGACTATCTGTTGATCAACGAGCTAGTCAACTAGAGGCTCACTAGGGACATGTTGGTGTCTGTTATTCACACATGCATTACGATTTCCGGATAACACAATTATAGCATGAATAAAGACAATTATCATGAACAAGGAAATATAATAATAATGCTTTTATTATTGCCTCTAGGGCATATTTCCAACAGTCTCCCACTTGCACTAGAGTCAATAATCTAGTTACATTGTGATGAATCGAACACCCATGGAATTCTGGTGTTGATCATGTTTTGCTCTAGGGAGAGGTTTAGTCAACGGATCTGCTACATTCAGATCCGTATGTACTTTACAAATCTCTATGTCTCCATCTTGAACATTTTCACGAATGGAGTTGAAGCGACGCTTGATGTGCCTTGTCTTCTTGTGAAACCTGGGCTCCTTGGCAAGTGCAATAGCTCCAGTGTTGTCACAGAAGAGCTTGATCGGCCCCGACGCATTGGGTATGACTCCTAGGTCGGTGATGAACTCCTTCACCCATATTGCTTCATGTGCTGCCTCCGAGGCTGCCATGTACTCCGCTTCACATGTAGATCCCGCCACGACGCTTTGCTTGCAACTGCACCAGCTTACTGCCCCACCATTCAAAATATACACGTATCCGGTTTGTGACTTAGAGTCATCCAGATCTGTGTCGAAGCTAGCGTCGACGTAACCCTTTACGACGAGCTCTTCGTCACCTCCATAAACGAGAAACATTTCCTTAGTCCTTTTCAGGTACTTCAGGATATTCTTGACCGCTGTCCAGTGTTCCTTGCCGGGATTACTTTGGTACCTTCCTAGCAAACTTACGGCAAGGTTAACATCAGGTCTGGTACACAGCATGGCATACATAATAGAACCTATGGCTGAGGCATAGGGGATGACACTCATCTCTTCTATATCTTCTGCCGTGGTCGGACATTGAGCTGAGCTCAATTTCACACCTTGTAACACAGGCAAGAACCCCTTCTTGGATTGATCCATATTGAACTTCTTCAATATCTTATCAAGGTATGTGCTTTGTGAAAGACCTATGAGGCGTCTCGATCTATCTCTATAGATTTTGATGCCTAATATATAAGCAGCTTCTCCAAGGTCCTTCATTGAAAAACTTTTATTCAAGTAGGCCTTGATGCTGTCCAAGAGTTCTATATCATTTCCCATCAAAAGTATGTCATCTACATATAATATGAGAAATGCTACAGAGCTCCCACTCACTTTCTTGTAAACACAGGCTTCTCCATAAGTCTGTGTAAACCCAAACGCTTTGATCATCTCATCAAAGCGAATGTTCCAACTCCGAGATGCTTGCACCAGCCCATAAATCGAGCGTTGGAGCTTGCACACTTTGTCAGCATTCTTAGGATCGACAAAACCTTCCGGCTGCATCATATACAATTCTTCCTTAAGGAAACCATTAAGGAATGCCGTTTTGACGTCCATTTGCCATATTTCGTAATCATAGCATGCGGCAATTGCTAACATGATTCGGACGGACTTCAGCTTCGCTACCGGTGAGAAAGTCTCATCGTAGTCAACCCCTTGAACTTGTCGATAACCCTTAGCGACAAGCCGAGCTTTATAGATGGTCACATTACCATCCGCGTCTGTCTTCCTCTTAAAGATCCATTTATTTTCTATGGCTCGCCGCTCAACGGGCAAGTCAGTCAAAGTCCATACTTTGTTTTCATACATGGATCCTATCTCGGATTTCATGGCTTCTAGCCATTTGTCGGAATCCGGTCCCACCATCGCTTCTTCATAGTTCGAAGGTTCACCGTTGTCTAACAGCATGATTTCCAAGACAGGGTTGCCGTACCACTCTGGTGCGGAACGTGTCCTTGTGGACCTTCGAATTTCAGTAGGAGCTTGATCAGAAGTATCTTGATCATTATTATTAACTTCCTCTCTAGTCGGTGCTGGCACCTCAGGAACATTTTCTTGAGTTGCGCCATTTTCCGGTTCAAGAGGCAATACTTCATCAAGCTCTACTTTCCTCCCACTTACTTCTTTCGAGAGAAACTCTTTCTCCAGAAAGGACCCATTCTTGGCAACAAAGATCTTGCCTTCGGATCTGAGGTAGAAGGTGTACCCAATAGTTTCTTTTGGGTACCCTATGAAGACGCATTTTTCCGATTTGGGTTCGAGCTTTTCAGGTTGAAGTTTCTTGACATAAGCATCGCATCCCCAAACTTTTAGAAACGACAGCTTAGGTTTCTTCCCAAACCATAATTCATACGGTGTCGTCTCAACGGATTTCGACGGAGCCCTATTTAAAGTGAATGCGGCAGTCTCTAAAGCATAGCCCCAAAAAGAAAGCGGTAAATCGGTAAGAGACATCATAGATCGCACCATATCTAACAGAGTGCGATTACGACGTTCGGACACACCATTACGCTGAGGTGTTCCAGGCGGCGTGAGTTGTGAAATTATTCCACATTTTCTTAAGTGTGCCCCAAACTCGTGACTCAAGTATTCTCCTCCACGATCTGATCGTAGAAACTTGATTTTCCTGTCACGTTGATTTTCAACCTCACTCTGAAATTCCTTGAACTTTTCAAAGGTTTCAGATTTGTGTTTCATTAAGTAGATATACCCATACCTACTTAAATCATCAGTGAGGGTGAGAACATAACGATAGCCACCGCGAGCCTCAACACTCATCGGACCGCACACATCAGTATGTATGATTTCCAATAAGTCGGTTGCTCGCTCCATTGTTCCTGAGAACGGAGTCTTGGTCATTTTACCCATAAGGCATGGTTCGCACGTGTCAAATGATTCATAATCAAGAGACTCTAAAAGTCCATCAGCATGGAGCTTCTTCATGCGTTTGACACCTATGTGACCAAGCCGGCAGTGCCACAAGTATGTGGGACTATCATTATCAACCTTACTTCTTTTGGTACTCACACTATGAATATGTGTAGCATCACGTTCGAGATTCATAAGGAATAAACCATTCACCATAGGAGCATGACCATAAAACATATCTCTCATAAAAATGGAACAACCATTATTCTCAGATTTAAAAGAGTAGCCATCTCGAATTAAACAAGATCCCGATACAATGTTCATGCTCAAAGCTGGCACTAAATAACAATTATTAAGGTTTAAAACTAATCCCGAAGGGAGATGCAGAGGTAGCGTGCCGACGGCGATCACATTGACCTTGGAACCATTCCCGACGCGCATCGTCACCTCGTCCTTTGCCAGTTTCCGCTTATTCCGCAGCCCCTGCTTTGAGTTACAAATGTGAGCAACTGCACCGGTATCAAATACCCAGGAGCCACTACGGGCACTAGTAAGGTACACATCAATTACATGTATATCACATATACCTTTGGTTTTGCCGGCCTTCTTATCCGCTAAGTACTTAGGGCAGTTCCGCTTCCAGTGACCGCTTCCCTTGCAATAAAAGCACTCAGTCTCGGGCTTGGGTCCATTCTTTGGCTTCTTCCCAGCAGCTTGCTTGCCGGGCGCGGAAACCTCCTTGCCGTCCTTCTTGAAGTTCTTTTTACCCTTGCCTTTCTTGAACTTAGTGGTTTTATTGACCATCAACACTTGATGTTCCTTTCTGACTTCTACCTCTGCTGATTTCAGCATAGCAAATACTTCAGGAATGGTCTTTTCCATCCCCTGCATATTGAAGTTCATCACAAAGCTCTTGTAGCTTGGTGGAAGCGACTGGAGGATTCTGTCAATGACCGCATCATCCGGGAGATTAACTCCCAGCTGAGTCAAGCGGTTATGCAACCCAGACATAGTGAGTATGTGCTCACTGACAGAACTGTTTTCCTCCATCTTACAGCTAAAGAATTTGTCGGAGACTTCATATCTCTCGACCCGGGCATGAGCTTGGAAAACCATTTTCAGCTCTTCGAACATCTCATATGCTCCATGTCTCTCAAAACGCTTTTGGAGCCCCGGCTCTAGGCTGTAAAGCATGCCGCACTGAACGAGGGAGTAGTCATCGAAACGTGCCTGCCAAGCGTTCATAACGTCTTGTTCTGCAGGGAGAACGGGTGCGTCACCAAGCGATGCTTGTAGGACATAATCTTTCTTGGCAGCTATGAGGATGATCCTCAGGTTCCGGACCCAGTCCGTATAGTTGCTGCCATCGTCTTTCAGCTTAGTTTTCTCTAGGAACGCGTTGAAGTTGAGGACTACGTTGGCCATTTGATCTACAAGACATATTGTAAAGATTTTAGACTAAGTTCATGATAATTAAGTTCAACTAATCAAATTATTAGTGAACTCCCACTTAGATTAGACATCCCTCTAGTCATCTAAGTATTACATGATCCGAGTTAAACTAGACCGTGTCCGATCATCACGTGAGACGGACTAGTCAACATCGGTGAACATCTTCATGTTGATCGTATCTTCTATACGACTCATGCTCGACCTTTCGGTCTTCTGTGTTCCGAGGCCATGTCTGTACATGCTAGGCTCGTCAAGTCAACCTAAGTGTTTGCATGTGTAAATCTGTCTTACACCCGTTGTATGTGAACGTCTGAATAAAACACCCGATCATCACGTGGTGTTTTGAAACAGCGAACTGTCGCAACGGTGCACAGTTAGGGGGAACACTTCTTGAATTTTATTGTGAGGGATCATCTTATTTACTACCGTCGTCCTAAGTAAACAAGATGCAAAACATGATAAACATCACATGCAATCAAATAATAAACGTGACATGATATGGCCATTTTCACATAGCTCCTTTGATCTCCATCTTGGGGCTCCGTGATCATCTTGTCACCGGCTTGACACCATGATCTCCATCATCATGATCTCCATCATCGTGTCTCCATGAAGTTGCTCGCCAACTATTACTTCTACTACTATGGCTAACGCGTTTAGCAATAAAGTAAAGTAATTTACATGGCGTTTCTCGATGACACGCAGGTCATTAAAAGAATAAAGACAACTCCTATGGCTCCTGCCGGTTGTCATACTCATCGACATGCAAGTCGTGTATCCTATTACAATAGCATGAACATCTCATACATCACATATAGATCATTCATCATTCATCACAACTTTGGCCATATCATATCACAAACCACTTGCTGCAAAAACAAGTTAGACGTCCTCTAATTGTTGTTGCAAGTTTTACGTGGCTGAATTAGGGTTCTAGCAAGAACGTTTTCTTACCTACGTTAAAGCCACAACGTGATTTGTCAACTTCTATTTACCCTTCATAAGGACCCTGTTCATCGATTCCGCTCCAACTAAAGTAGGAGAGACAGACACCCGCCAGCCACCTTATGCAACTAGTGCATGTTAGTCGGTGGAACCGGTCTCACGTAAGCGTACGTGTAAGGTTGGTCCGGGCCGCTTCATCCCACAATACCGCTGAAGCAAGAAAGGACTAGTAACGGCAAGAAAGTTGACAAATCTACGCCCACAACAAATTGTGTTCTACTCGCGCAAGAAGAACTACGCATAAACCTGGCTCTGATACCACTGTTGGGGAACGTTGCAGAAAACAAAAATTTTCCTACTCGTTTCACCAAGATCATCTAGGAGTTCATCTAGCAACGAGTCATTGGATGCATCTACATACCTTTGTAGATCGCGAGCGGAAGCGTTCAAAGAACGGGGATGAAGTAGTCGAACACGACGTGATCCAAATCACCGATGACCAGCGCCGAACGGACGGCACCTCCGCGTTCAACACACGTACGGAACAGCCACGTCTCCTCCTTCTTGATCCAGCAAGGGAGGGAGGAGAGGTTGAGGGAGATGGCACCAGCAGCAGCACGACGGCGTGGTGTTGATGGAGCTGCAGTACTCCGGCAGAGCTTCGCTAAGCACTATGGAGGTGGAGGAGGTGTTGGGGAGGGAGAAGGAGGCAACCAAAGGCCAAGACGTTCAGGTATGAAGTCCCTCCTCTCCCCCACTATATATAGGGGTGCCAAGGGGGGGTGGCCGGCCCTAGGAGATCCAATCTCCTAGGGGGTGCGGCGGCCTAGGGGGGTTTCCCTCCCCCCCAAGGCACCTAGGAGGTGCCTTACCCTCCTAGGACTCTTGCCCCCCTTAACCCTAGGCGCATGGGCCTATGTGGGGCTGGTGCCCTTGGCCCATTAGGCCAAGGCGCACCCCCTTACAGCCCATGTGGCCCCCCGGGACAGGTGGACCCACCCGGTGGACCCCCGGGACCCTTCCGGTGGTCCCGGTACAATACCGATAACCCCGAAACTTGTCCCGATGCCCGAAACAGGACTTCCCATATATAAATCTTTACCTCCGGACCATTCCGGAACTCCTCGTGACGTCCAGGATCTCATCCGGGACTCCGAACAACATTCGGGTTACTGCATATACATATCCCTACAACCCTAGCGTAACCGAACCTTAAGTGTGTAGACCCTACGGGTTCGAGAGACAAGCAGACATGACCGAGACGACTCTCCGGTCAATAACCAACAGCGGGATCTGGATACCCATGTTGGCTCCCACATGCTCCACGATGATCTCATCGGATGAACCACGATGTCGAGGATTCAATCAACCCCGTACACTATTCCCTTTGTCCATCGATATGTTACTTGCCCGAGATTCGATCGTCGGTATCCCAATACCTCGTTCAATCTCGTTACCGGCAAGTCACTTTACTCGTACCGTAATGCATGATCCCGTGACCAGACACTTGGTCACTCTGAGCTCATTATGATGATGCATTACCGAGTGGGCCCAGTGATACCTCTCCGTCATACGGAGTGACAAATCCCAGTCTTGATCCATGTCACCCAACAGACACTTTCGGAGATACCCGTAGTCTACCTTTATAGTCACCCAGTTACGTTGTGACGTTTGGAATACCCAAAGCACTCCTACAGTATCCGGGAGTTACACGATCTCATGGTCTAAGGAAAAGATACTTTGACATTGCAAAACTCTAGCAAACGAACTATACGATCTTGTGCTATGTTTAGGATTGGGTCTTGTCCATCACATCATTCTCCTAATGATGTGATCTCGTTATCAATGACATCCAGTGTCCATAGTCAGGAAACCATGACTATCTGTTGATCAACGAGCTAGTCAACTAGAGGCTCACTAGGGACATGTTGGTGTCTGTTATTCACACATGCATTACGATTTCCGGATAACACAATTATAGCATGAATAAAGACAATTATCATGAACAAGGAAATATAATAATAATGCTTTTATTATTGCCTCTAGGGCATATTTCCAACAGTTTAGTTCTTCATGCATGGCATTGATCCAATCCGAGTCTTCGAGCGCCTCATAGACCTTTTGGGGTTCAACACAAGAGACAAACGCATGATGTTCACAATAGTTAGCTAATTGTCTACGTGTGCTTACCCCCTTTCTTAGACTTCCAACCACGTTTTCCATGAGATGGCCTTGGGTGGTGAGTTTGGAAGCAATCTTCGCGGCACGACGCTCTAATTCTTCCTCGGGTGTGGAAGGAGGAAGGTTAACTTGATCATCTTGAGCGCCGTCTTGAGCTTGCTCATGATCTTGAACTTGCTTGAGGGGGAGAACTTGACCTTGGGCATCATTTGGAGGTTCACCTCCATCTTGAGGTTGATCTTGCCCTTGGTCTTGTTCATGAAGGTGAGGGCCTTCACTTTGTTCTTCGGAAGCGTGTGGGTCTTGGGGAGGTGATGGCTCCACTTGAGTGGAGCATTGTCCTTCTCCTTTGGCCACAGGGGGTTCCTCAATGGGTAGGATATGACCAATACCCATTATTCCTATGGCTTAGGGAGGAATTTCATCACCTACATCACAAGTACCACTTGTTGGGGAACGTAGTAATTTCAAAAATTTCCTACGCACACGCAAGATCATGGTGATGCATAGCAACGAGAGGGGAGAGTGTAATCTACATACCCTTGTAGACCGAAAGCGGAAGCGTTAGAACAACGCGGTTGATGTAGTCGTACGTCTTCACGGCCCAACCGATCAAGCACCGAAACTACGGCACCTCCGAGTTCTAGCACACGTTCAGCTCGATGACGTCCCTCGAACTCCGATCCAGCCGAGTGTCGACGGAGAGTTCCATCAGCCCGACGGCGTGGTGACGATCTTGATGTTCTACCGTCGCAGGGCTTCGCCTAAGCACCGCTACAATATTATCGAGGAGGACTATGGTGGAGGAGGGCACCGCACACGGCTAATAAATCTCAAGGATCAATTGTTGTTCTGTCTTTGGGGTCCCCCCCTGCCCCCATATATATAGGAGCAAGGGGGAGGCGGCCGGCCTATGGAGGAGGCGCACCAAGGGGGGAGTCCTACTCCCTCCGGGAGTAGGACTCCTTTCCTTGTAGGAGAAGGAAAGAGGAGGAGTAGGACTCCTCCTTTCCTTGTTGGAGAAGGAAAGAGGAGGAGAGGGAGAAGGAAAAGTGGGCTGCCCCCCTTGTCCAATTCGGACCAGAGGGGGGGCGCAGGCCTCCTTCCTTTTGGCCTCTCTCCTCTATTCCCGTATGGCCCAATAAGGCCCATATACTCCCCGGCGAATTCCCGTAACTCTCCGGTACTCCGAAAAATACCCGAATCACTCGGAACCTTTCCGAAGTCCGAATATAGTCGTCCAATATATCGATCTTTACGTCTCGACCATTTCGAGACTCCTCGTCTTGTCCCCGATCTCATCCGGGACTCCGAACTCCTTCGGTACATCAAAACTCATAAACTCATAATATAACTGTCATCGAAACCTTAAGCGTGCGGACCCTACGGGTTCGAGAACAATGTAGACATGACCTAGAACTATTCTCGGTCAATAACCAATAGCAGAACCTGCATGCTCATATTGTCTCCTACATATTCTGCGAAGATCTTTATCGGTCAAACCGCATAACAACATACGTTGTTCCCTTTGTCATCGGTATGTTACTTGCCCGAGATTCGATCGTCGGTATCCAATACCTAGTTCAATCTCGTTACTGGCAAGTATCTTTACTCATTACGTAATGCATCATTCCGTAACTAACTCATTAGCTACATTGCTTGCAAGGCTTATAGTGATGTGCATTACCGAGAGGGCCCAGAGATACCTCTCCGACAATCGGAGTGACAAAACCTAATCTCGAAATATGCCAACCCAACATGTACCCTTGGAGACACCTGTAGTACTCCTTTATAATCACCCAGTTACGTTGTGACGTTTGGTAGCACCCAAAGTGTTCCTCCGGTAAACGGGAGTTGCATAATCTCATAGTTACAGGAACATGTATAAGTCATGAAGAAAGCAATAGCAACATACTAAACGATCAAGTGCTAAGCTAACGGAATGGGTCAAGTCAATCACATCATTCTCCTAATGATGTGATCCCGTTAATCAAATGACAACTCTTTTCTCCATGGTTAGGAAACATAACCATCTTTGATAAACGAGCTAGTCAAGTAGAGGCATACTAGTGACACTATGTTTGTCTATGTATTCACACATGTATTATGTTTCCGGTTAATACAATTCTAGCATGAATAATAAACATTTATCATGATACAAGGAAATAAATAATAACTTTATTATTGCCTCTAGGGCATATTTCCTTCAGTCTCCCACTTGCACTAGAGTCAATAATCTAGTTCACATCACCATGTGATTCAACACCAAAATTCACATCTGTATGTGATTAATACCCATAGTTCACATCGTCATGTGATCAACACCCAAAAGAGTACTAAGGTATGATCTTGTTTTGCTCGTGAGAGTAGTTTAGTCAACGGGTCTGTCACATTCAGAGCCGTATGTATTTTGCAAATATTCTATGTCTACAATGCTCTGCACGGAGCTACTCTAGCTAATTGCTCCCACTTTCAATATGTATCCAGATTGCGACTTAGAGTTATCTGGATTAGTGTAAAAGTTTGCACCGATGTAACTTTTACGACGAGCTCTTTTTATCACCTCCATAATCGAGAAACATCTCCTTAGTCCTCACTAAGGATATTCTTGACCGTTGTCCAGTGATCTACTATTAGATCACTATTGTACTCCCTTGCCAAACCAGGGCAGAGTATACAATAGGTCTGGTCCATAGCATGGCATACTTTATAGAACCTAGGACTGAGGCATAGGGAATGACTTTTCATTCTCTTTCTATTTTATGCCATAGTCGGGTTTTGAGTCTTACTCAACTTCACACCTTGCAACACAGGCAAGAACTCTTTCTTTGACTGTTCCATTTTGAACTACTTCAAAAAATTTATCAAGGTATGTACTCATTGAAAAACTTATCAAGCGTCTTGATCTATCTATATAGATCTTGATGCTCAATGTGTAAGCAGCTTCACCGAGGTCTTTCTTTGAAAACCGTTTAATTCAAGTATCCTTTTATGCTATCCAGAAATTCTATATCATTTCCAATCAACAATATGTCTTGCACATATAATATTAGAAATGCTACAGAGCTCCCACTCACTTTCTTGTAAATACAGGCCTTTCCAAAAGTCTGTATAAAACCATATGCTTTGATCAACTCATCAAAGCGTATATTCCAACTCCGAGATGCTTGCACCAGTCCATTGATGGATTGCTGGAGCTTGCACACTTTGTTAGCATCTTTAGGATTGACAAAAACTTTTTGGTTGCATCATATACAACTCTTCTTTAATAAATCCATTAAGGAATGCAGTTTTGACATCCATTTGCCAGATTTCATAAAATGTGGCAATTGCTAACATGATTCAGACAGACTTAAGCTTCGATGCGAGTGAGAAAATCTCATCGTATTCAACACCTTGAACTTGTTGAGAACATTTCACAACAAGTCGAGCTTAGTAGATAGTAACACTACTATCAGTGTCCGTCTTCCTCTTGAAGATCCATTTATTTAACATGGCTTGCTGATCATCGAGCAAGTCAATCAAAGTCCATACTTTGTTCTCATACATTGATCATATCTCAGATTTTATGGCCTCAAGTCATTTCGTGGAAACTGGGCTCATCATTGCTTCCTCATAGTTAGTAGGTTCATCATGGTCTAGTAACATGACTTCTAGGACGGGATTACCGTACCACTTTGGTGCGGATCTTATTCTGGAAGACCTACAAAGTTCGGTAGTAACTTGATCTGAAGCTTCATGATCATCATCATTAACTTCCTCACTAATCGGTGTAGGCATCACTGGAACTGATTTCTGTGATGAACTACTTTCCAATTTGGGAGAAGGTACAATTACCTTATCAAGTTCTACTTTCCTCCCACTCACTTCTTTCGAGAGAAACTCCTTCTCTAGAAAGGATCCGAATTTAGCAACGAAAATCTTGCCATCAGATCTGTGATAGAAGGTGTACCCAACAGTTTCTTTTGGGTATTCTATGAAGACGCACTTCTCCGATTTGGGTTCGAGTTTATCAGGTTGAAAACCTTTTTCATATAAGCATCGCAACTCAAAACTTTAAGAAACGACAGCTTAGGTTTACTGCTAAACCATAGTTCATACGGTGTCGTCTCAACGGATTTAGATGGTGCCCTATTAAACGTGAATGCAGCTGTCTCTAATGCACAACCCCAAAATGATAGTGGTAAAACCGATAAGAGACATCATAGATCGCACCATATCCAATAAAGTGCGGTTACGACGGTTCGGACACACCGTTACGCTGTGGTGTTCCAGGTGGCATGAGTTTGTGAAACTATTCCACATTGTTTTAATTGAAGACCAAACTCGTAACTCAAATATTTGTCTCCGCAATCAAATTGCAGAAACTTTATTTTCCTTTTACGACGATTCTCCACTTCACTCTGAAATTCTTTGAACTTTTCAAATGTTTCAGACTTGTGCTTCATTAAGTAGATATACTCATATCTGCTCAATTCATCTTGTGAAGGTCAGAAAAATAACGATACCCGCCACGAGCATCAACACTCATTGGACCGCATACATCGGTATGTATTATTTCCAATAAGTCACTAGCTCGTTCCATTGTTCCGGAGAACGGAGTTTTAGTCATCTTGCCCAAAAGGCACGGTTCACAAGCATCAAATGATTCATAACCAAGTGATTCCAAAAATCCATCTTTATGGAGTTTCTTCATGCGCTTTACAACGATATGACCCAAACGGCAGTGCCACAAATAAGTTGCACTATCATTATTAACTTTGCATCTTTTGGCATCAATATTGTTAATATGTGTATCACTACAATCGAGATCCAACAAACTATTTTCATTGGGTGTATGACCATCGAAGGTTTTATTCATGTAAACAGAACAACAATTATTCTCTGACTTTAAATGAATAACTGTATTGCAATAAACATGATCAAATCATATTCATGCTCAACGCAAACGTCAAATAACATTTATTTAGGTTTAACACTAATCCCGAAAGTATAGGGAGTGTGCGATGATGATCATATCAATCTTGGAACCACTTCCAACACACATCGTCACTTCACCCTCAACTAGTTTCCGTTTATTCTGTAACTCCTGTTTCGAGTTACTAATATTTAGCAACCGAACAAGTATCAAATACTCAGGGGCTACTATAAACACTAGTAAAGTACACATCAATAACATGTATATCAAATATACCCTTGTTCACTTTGCCATCCTTCTTATCCACCAAATATTCAAGGCATTTCCGCTTCTAGTGACCATTTCCTTTGCAGTATAATCACTCAGTTTCAGGCTTTGGTCCAGCTTTGGGCTTCTTCACGGGACTGACAACTTGCTTGTCATTCTACTTGAAGTTCCCTTTCTTTCCCTTTGCCCTTTTCTTGAAACTAGCGATCTTGTCAACCATCAACACTTGATGCTCTTTCTTGATTTCTACCTTCGTCAATTTCAACATCACGAAGACCTCGGGAATCGCTTTCGTCATCCCTTGCATACTATAGTTCATCACAAAGTTCTACTAACTTGGTGATGGTGACTAGAGAACTCTGTCAATCACTATCTTATCTGGAAGATTAACTCCCACTTGATTCAAGCGATTGTAGTACCCAGACAATCTGAGCACATGCTCACTAGTTGAGCGATTCTCCTCCATCTTTTTAGCTATAGAACTTGTTGGAGACTTCATATCTCTTAACTCGGGTATTTGCTTGAAATATTAACTTCAACTCCTGGAACATCTCATATGGTCCATGACGTTAAAAAAAACGTCTTTGAAGTCCCGATTCTAAGCTGTTAAACATGGTGCACTAAACTATCAAGTAGTCATCACATTGAGCTAGCCAAACGTTCATAACGTCTGCATCTGCTCCTGCAATAGGTCTATCACCTAGCGGTGCATCAAGGACATAATTCTTCTATGCAGCAATGAGGATAAACCTCAGATCACGGACCAAGTCCGCATCATTGCTACTAACATCTTTCAACACAATTTTCTCTAGGAACATATCAAAATAAACATATGAAAGCAACAATGCAAGCTAATGATCTACAACATAATTTGCAAAATACTACCAGGACTAAGTTCATGATAAATTTAAGTTCAATTAATCATATTACTTAAGAACTCCCACTTAGATAGACATCCCTCTAATCCTCTAAGTGATTACGTGATCCATATCAACTACACCATGTCCGATCGTCACGTGAGATGGAGTAGTTTCAACAGTGAAGATCAATATGTTGATCATATCTACTATATGATTCACGCTCGACCTTTCGGTCTCCGTATTCCGAGGCCATATCTGTTATATGCTAGGCTCGTCAAGTTTAACCTGAGTATTCCGCGTGTGCAACTGTTTTGCACCCATTGTATTTGCACGTAGAGCCTATCACACCCGATCATCACGTGGTGTCTCAACACGAAGAACTTTCGGAACGGTGCATACTCAGGGAGAACACTTCTTGATAATTTAGTGAGAGATCATCTTAAAATGCTACTGTCAAACTAAGCAAAATAAGATGTATAAAAGATAAACATCACATGCAATCAATATAAGTGATATGATATGGCCATCATCATCTTGTGCTTGTGATCTTCATCTCCAAAGTACTGTCATGATCTCTATCGTTATCGGCACGACACCATGATCTTCATCATCTTGATCTATATCAATGTGTCGTCACATGGTCGTCTCGCCAACTATTGCTCTTGCAACTATTGCTATCGTATAGCGATAAAGTAAAGCAATTATATGGCACTTGCATCTTATGCAACAAAGAGACAACCATAGGGTTTCTGCCAGTTGCCGATAACTTCAACAAAACATGATCATCTCATACAACAACTTATATCTCATCACGTCTTGACCATATCACATCACAACATGCCCTGCAAAAACAAGTTAGACGTCCTCTACTTTGTTGTTGCAAATTTTACGTGGCTGCTACGGGCTGAGCAAGAACCGTTCTTACCTAGGCATCAAAACCACAACGATAGTTCGTCAAGTTAGTGCTGTTTTAACCTTCTCAAGGACCGGGCGTAGCCACACTCGGTTCAACTAAAGTTGGAGAAACAGACACAGGCTAGTCACCTGTGTGCGAAGCACGGCGGTAAAACCAGTCTCGCGTAAGTGTACGCGTAATGTCGGTCCGGGCCGCTTCATCCAACAATACCGCTGAACCAAAGTATGACATGCTGGTAAGCAGTATGACTTGTATCGCCCACAACTCACTTGTGTTCTACTCGTGCAAATAACATCAACGCATAAAACGTAGGCTCAGATGCCACTGTTGGGGAACGTAGTAATTTCAAAAATTTCCTACGCACACGAAAGATCATGGTGATGCATAGCAACGAGAGGGGAGAGTGTAATCTACATACCCTTGTAGACCGAAAGCGGAAGCGTTAGAAAAATGTGGTTGATGTAGTCGTACGTCTTCACGGCCCGACTGATCAAGCACCGAAACTACGGCACCTCCAAGTTCTAGCACACGTTCAGCTCGATGACGTCCCTCGAACTCCGATCCAGCCGAGTGTCAAGGGAGAGTTCCGTCAGCACGACGGCGTGGTGACGATCTTGATGTTCTACCGTCGCAGGGCTTCGCCTAAGCACCGCTACAATATTATCGAGGAGGACTATGGTGGAGGGGGGCACCGCACACACCTAATAGATCTCAAGGATCAATTGTTGTTCTGTCTTTGGGGTGCCCCCCTGCCCCCATATATATAGGAGCAAGGGGGAGGCGGCCGGCCTATGGAGGAGGCGCACCAAGGGGGGAGTCCTACTCCCTCCGGGAGTAGGACTCCTCCTTTCCTTGTAGGAGAAGGAAAGAGGAGGAGTAGGACTCCTCCTTTCCTTGTTGGAGAAGGAAAGAGGAGGAGAGGGAGAAGGAAAAGTGGGCTGCCCCCCTTGTCCAATTCGGACCAGAGGGGGGGCGCAGGCCTCCTTCCTTTTGGCCTCTCTCCTCTATTCCCGTATGGCCCAATAAGGCCCATATACTCCCCGGCGAATTCCCGTAACTCTCCGGTACTCCGAAAAATACCCGAATCACTCGGAACCTTTCCGAAGTCCGAATATAGTCGTCCAATATATCGATCTTTATGTCTCGACCATTTGAGACTCCTCGTCTTGTCCCCGATCTCATCCGGGACTCCGAACTCCTTCGGTACATCAAAACTCATAAACTCATAATATAACTGTCATCGAAACCTTAAGCGTGTGGACCCTACGGGTTCGAGAACAATGTAGACATGACCTAGAACTATTCTCGGTCAATAACCAATAGAGAACCTGGATGCTCATATTGGCTCCTACATATTCTGCGAAGATCTTTATCGGTCAAACCGCATAACAACATACGTTGTTCCCTTTGTCATCGGTATGTTACTTGCCCGAGATTCGATCGTCGGTATCCAATACCTAGTTCAATCTCGTTACTGGCAAGTCTCTTTACTCGTTACGTAATGCATCATTCCGTAACTAACTCATTAGCTATATTGCTTGCAAGGCTTATAGTGATGTGCATTACCGAGAGGGCCCAGAGATACCTCTCCGACAATCGGAGTGACAAAACCTAATCTCGAAATACGCCAACCCAACATGTACCCTTGGAGACACCTGTAGTACTCCTTTATAATCACCCAGTTACGTTGTGACGTTTGGTAGCACCCAAAGTGTTCCTCCGGTAAAGGGGAGTTGCATAATCTCATAGTTACAGGAACATGTATAAGTCATGAAGAAAGCAATAGCAACATACTAAACGATCAAGTGCTAAGCTAACGGAATGGGTCAAGTCAATCACATCATTCTCCTAATGATGTGATCCCGTTAATCAAATGACAACTCTTTTGTCCATGGTTTGGAAACATAACCATCTTTGATAAACGAGCTAGTCAAGTAGAGGCATACTAGTGACACTATGTTTGTCTATGTATTCACACATGTATTATGTTTCCGGTTAATACAATTCTAGCATGAATAATAAACATTTATCATGATACAAGGAAATAAATAATAACTTTATTATTGCCTCTAGGGCATATTTCCTTCACCACTTTGCTCCACTTGGGAGCCGTTATTTTCATCAAACTCTACGTTACACGTCTCCTCAATGAGTCCGTTGGACTTGTTGAGAACACGGTAAGCATGAGAGTTTGTAGCATAACCAACAAATATGCCCTCATGAGCTCTAGCTTCAAATTTAGACAAAGGAACACCTTTCTTGAGAATGAAACACTTACACCCGAACACCCGGAAGTACTTGAGATTGGGCTTGTTCCCGATGAGTATCTCATACAGAGTCTTGTTCAAGCCTTTGCGGAGATAGAGCCGATTGGATGCATGACAAGCTGTGTTGATGGCTTCGGCCCAGAAGTTGTATGGAGACTTGAACTCCGCCATCATGGTCCTTGCCGCATCCATCAACGTCCGGTTCTTTCTCTCCACAACACCATTTTGTTGAGGGGTATATGGTGCAGAATATTGATGCTTGATCCCTTCATCACTAAGAAACTCATCCAAGGTGTAGTTCTTGAACTCGGTGCCGTTGTCACTGCTTATTGTCAAGATCTTTGCATCGTGTTGACGTTGTGCTTCATTTGCAAAGTCGATGACGGTTTGTTGGGTCTCACTCTTCCTCTTGAAGAAGTATACCCAAGTGTATCTTGAATAGTCATCCACTATCACCAAGTAATACTTTCTACCCCCAAGACTATCAAAGGATGGGGGCCCAAAGAGGTCCATGTGAAGGAGCTCCAAGGGTCTCTTCGAGTAGATGATAGTCGTGGGAGGGTGTGCTGTCTCATGAAGCTTTCCTTCAATACAAGCACTGCAAACACGATCTTTGGCAAAACTAACATTCGTTAGTCCATGAACATGGTCCCCCTTGAGAAGACTTTGCAAAGATCTCATATTGACGTGGGCTAAACGACGATGACAAAGCCATCCCACATCAACTTTAGCCATTAGGCATGTCACGGTCTTAGTGGGTTGTTCCGAGAAGTTAACCACATAGAGGCCGTTCTCGACATGCCCAACAAAGGCTACTTTAAGAGTCTTGCTCCATAAGAGGGCCACGGTATCAATATCAAAGAAGGTGGCAAAACCCATGAGTGCGAGTTGACGAACGGAAAGTAAATTGAACGCAAGGGACTCAACAAGCATGACTTTCTTGATCGTTAGATCATGAGAAATGACAACCTTGCCAAGACCCAATACCTTAGAATGTGAGGCATCACCCCATTCGACATTGGTGGGCATAGATGGGATATTGTGCACGTCCACCACCAAGTCCTTGTTCCCGGTCATATGATTTGTTGCTCCACTATCAAGCAACAATGATCCCCCACCGGAAGCAAACACCTACAAGAGATCAATGCTTGGTTTTAGGTACCCATTGAGTAATGGGTCCTTTGATGTTAGTAACAAGGGTCTTAGGAACCCAAATAGACCATTCAATGTACTCATAAGGAGAACCAACAAATTTAGCATAAACATGTCCATCACTAGCACGGCACAACACATAAGAGGGGTTAAAGTCACCGGCTTTGTTGGGAGAGATGGCGTTGCGCTCTTTGGCTTCACCACTCTTCCCATTGTTCTTCTTCTCCTTAGGAGCACCTTCTCCCTCCTTCACAAAGGTTTGCGTGAGCGGAGGAGGTCGATTGGTCTTGCTCTTCTTCTCCTTGTTATTCTTCTTGTTCTTGGACTTGGGTGCGAACCCAACTCCCTCCTTGCCCACAACTTCCTTTTGATTGCTCAAAAGGTCATTTAGGTTCTTCTCGCCTTGTATGCATGACACAAGACCTTTCTCGAGTTGTTCCTTCAACTTGGCATTTTCCTCCACAAGATGCACATGCTCACAACATGGGTTAGTAGCATTTGCATTATCAATTAAGACCATGTGAGGAAATGTGGCCTTTTCCTTGGTTAGCTTAACTTGGAGTTGAGCATGAGACTCCTTGAGGGTGGCATGAGCACCTTTCAAGACCTTGTGGGCCTTGTCAAGTACATCAAACTCCTCCGTGAGTCTAACATGATCAACCCCATGTTTAGCCTTCTCGGAAGCTAGAACACGAGACACAACAAGAGCATGATCAAGATCTTTCTTTAGTTTAGCATGACCATCGTTGTGTGACTCCTCAAGAGCCAAACGATGCCCACGCTCTTCCTCAAGAGCATTAGAAAGATCCGATATCTCATCGGCATAGTCACGACTATGACTTTCCATCTTAGTGATGGTTTCTTCATGAGCCTCGATCATGTCATTGGCTTCACCAAGTTGTTCCAAGAGAGCAACGAAATGCTTCTTGGATTTGCCCTTGAGCTTACTCATGAAGGACTCAAATTCATTGAACTCCTCATTAGACCCCTTACCATTATCATAGTCATCCGTTGAAGGAGGGTTAGGAATAATGGTGGTTTTGATGTTGGGGGTTACCTTGTTGGTGGCCTTAGCCATGAGGCACTTGGCGGTGATGTTCTCGTAGGTGCATCGAAGAGAGACACCCGAGGAGTTGAGACAATGGCAACGGATGCCATGGCCATTGTTTCACCATCTTCATCATCATCGTCATCCTCACGGTATTCTTCTTGAACCACCAACCCGCGAGCAGGAGTCTTCTTGGTGAAGTTGTTCTTGTTGGGGAAGGACTTGGCTTTGTCTTTTCGAATGAACTTGCCACCATTGTCTTCCCGCTTCTCGTATGGACAATCCGCAACGAAATGGCTGACATTGCCATAGTTGAAACAAGTTCTAACTCGTTGCTTCCCCTTGAGGCCACTTGAGTTGTTCTTGTTGAAGTTGGGTCTTGTAGTCTTCTTACTCCAAAACTGTCTGGAGGCAAGAGCCATGTGCTCATGATAATCATACTTCGTGTCCTCGGGGTTGCTCTCCTCATCTTCCTCTTCTTCTTCTTCTTCCACACTAACCTTGGCCTTCAAGGCAAGATTGGGCTTCTTTGCCCTTTGGGAACGGAGCACCGCATTGTCGGCGGTCTTATCCAAGATGTTCATTGCAACAAACTCATCCAACACTTCACCAGAGGTCATGGAGTGGAAGTCCGGTCTTTGGCGGATGACGGAGGACATGGCCTTGTTGTAGGGCATCATGGCCTTGAGGAACTTGCACTTGATCTAGTTGTCATCCATGTCCTTGCTCCCATGATCTCGAAGTGCGACCGCAAGTTTGGTCACTCTTCGAAAGAGCTCACGAGGTTCTTCATCCTCTTTCATTGCAAACTCATCGGCTTCATCTTGCACCACTTCATAGTTGGAGCGTTGAATGCTAGCACTTCCTCGATACATACGCTCGACACACTTCCATGCTTCTTTAGCCATGATGTGAGGTCGAAGATGAGGAAGATCTTCGGGAAGGATAGCATCTTGGATGATGAAGAGAGCACTCTCATTGAATTGATTGTACACTTCTTCTCGAGGGGTGAAGTTGCTTGGATCATGAGGATAGAAACCTTCTTCAATAATTCTCCAAAGGTTAGTATTCACATGTTTTAAATGACGCTTGAAGCGATAAACCCAAGAATCATAATCTTCGTTTTTTCACATATTTAGGAGGAGGACCGGCATGATTCAAATACGTAGAGGGGATCGGTCCTTTATACACCGGGGGTTCCACATGGGCATAGATGCCGGTGCCATTTCTACCACTAGTAGACGGACTCTTTTCACTATTAGCTTCCCCCTTGTCGGGGTTAGCATCCGTCACCTTGTTAGTGGGATCACCCACTTTCATCGGCGAGGTAGATAGTTTGAGTCCCTCTAGGAATTCAGTAATCATGCTTTTAACCTCGGCCGTCATGGAGGTTTTCAATGTGTCTAAAGCCACATTGAATTCCTCATGAGAGACCGAGGTTCCCCCTTCGGCCGAAGACGAGACGGGATTCACACCGGAGTGCTCCTCCGCACCGTCGTTGATGTCAACCATACTCTTCGGACGGCAAAGTCCTTAATAAAGAGAAGAGGCTCTGATACCAATTGAAAGGATCGATATGGTTGACTAGAGGGGGGGTGAATAGGCAACTAACAATTTTTAGACTTTTCTTTAACAATTTTAACCTTGCAATGAAATAGGTTGTCTAGATGTGCAACTACGTGGACAACCTATATGATGCAAAGACAATGAGCACACAAGCAAGCGATGGATATAGCACAAGTAAGCTTGCAAAAGTAAAGGGATAAGAAAACCAAGAGTGGAGCCGGTGGAGACGAGGATGTGTTACCGAAGTTCCTTCCTTTTAAAGGGAAGTATGTCTCCGTTAGAGCGGTGTGGAGGCACAATGCTCCCCAAGAAGCCACTAGGGCCACCGTAATCTCCTCACGCCCTCACACAATGCGAGATGCCGTGATTCCACTATTGGAGCCCTTGAAGGCGGCAACCGAACCTTTACAAACAAGATTGGGGCTATCTCCACAACAATTGGAGGCTCCCAATAATCCCGCGAAGCTTCACCACAATGGAGTATGGCTTCAAGGTGACCTCAACCGTCTAGGGTGCTCAACACCCAAGAGTAACAAGATCCGCTAGGGATAAGTGGGGGGAATCAAATATCCTATGGTGGAAGTGTAGATCGGGCACTTGTCACCCAATCCCGAGCAAATCAACAAGTTTGATTGGCTAGGGAGAGAGATCGAGTGGAAATGGAGCTTGGAGCAACAATGGAGCTTAGAGATGGAAGAGGTAGTCAACTAGAGGTAGAAGACGCCCCTTATATAGTCATGGACAAATTCCAACCGTTATCCACATGTTCAGCCCGCGACACACGGTACTACCGCTCCAGGGGCGCGGTACTACCGCGAGGCTGTGCGGTACTACCGTGGCTAACCACAGTACTACCGCAACAGCAACACAGGCCGGAACAACCCTGGTAAGGGGGCAGTACTACCGCACCCACCTGCGGTACTACCGCAAGGCAGGAAAGTTACGGCCTGGGAAGGGCGCGGATGAAATAAATTACATCTGTGCCTACTTCCGCTGAATCGGAGGAGGTACAAAAATCCGACGCGGTACTACCGCCCGCGAGGCGCGGTACTACCGTGTGGACGCGGATGTAAAAAATTACAACCGCGCCTACTACCGCGACACTGCGGTACTAGGTAGGAGGGCCACGGTACTACGACTCCTAGGGAGCGGTACTACCGTGGGCCTCCGCGGTACTACCGTGCTGGACGAGCGGTACTACCGTGGAGGGCGCGGATGTAAAAAATTACATCTGCCCCTACTACCGCACCGGAGCGGCACAAGGCCAGGGAGCCGCGGTACTACCGCTCCAGATGAGCGGTACTACCGTGACACCCAGCGGTACTATCGCGTGTGCTTGCGGTACTACCACAAGCACAGCAGTAGTCGTCAGATTTCCATACCACCAAGATAACAAAGGGAAGCTCCAAAATGCAGGGAAAGGAGGAACAAGTGTACGTGTTGATTCCACCCAAACCTTTCCGACGCGGACCCCCTCTTAATAGTACGGCTCTCCTACGACTCAAATCCACCAAAGAGAAACGTAGAACGACGCCGACTTCAATAGTCTCTAAGGGGCACCGAATTGTCTCATGCCTAGATATGAATAACCTGAGAAACTCAAGGCACACGATTAGTCCGCAAAAGCATTGTCATCAATCACCAAAACACCTAAGGGAAAAATATGCCCTTACACATACCATGATGTCTCTTATCGAATTACCACTATCGTTCATGGGTTAGGCATTAGAGACAACCGCACTCACTTTAATAGGGCACCACGTAATTCCGTTGAGACGACACCGTTTGAACTATGGTTTGGAGAAACCTAAGTTGTCGTTTCTTAAAAGTTTGGGGCTGCGACGCTTATGTGAAAAAGTTTCATCGTGATAAGCTTGAACCCAAAACGGATAAATACATCTTCATAGGATACCCAAAATGGTTGGGTATACCTCCTATCTCAGATCCGGAAGCAAAAGTAATTGTTTCTAGAAACGGGTCCTTTCTCGAGGAAAAGTTTCTCTCGAAAGAATTGAGTGGGAGGATGGTGGAGACTTGATGAGGTTATTGAACCATCACTTCAACTAGTGTGTAGTAGGGCACATGAAGTTGTTCCTGTGGCGCCTACACCAATTGAAGTAGAAGCTTATGATAGTGATCATGAAGTTTCGGATCAAGTCACTACAGTACCTCATAGGGTGACAAGGATGCGTACTGCTTCAGAGTGGTACGCAATCCTGTCTTAGAGGTCATGTTGCTAGATAACAATGAACCTACGAGCTATGGAGAAGCGATGGTGGGCCCGGATTTCGACGAATGGCTCGAGGCCATAAAATCCGAGAAAGGATCCATGACTTTGGAAGAAATACTTGATGGTCGTAAGGCCGTTGGGTACAGATGGATTTTAAAAGGAAGACAGACAATGATGATAAATCACCATTAAGAAAGCTCGACTTGTCGTTAAGATGTTTTCTGACAAGTCCAAGGAGTTGACTACGGTGAGGCTTTCTCACTCGTAGCGATGCTAAGAGTCTGTTGGAATTGGATTAGCAGTTACTGCACTATTTATGAAATCTTGCAGATAGAATGTCAAAACATTGTTTCCTCGACAGTTTTCTTGAAGAAAGGTTGTACGTGATACAACCAGAAGGTTTTGACAATCCTGAAGAACGCTAACAAATATGCAAAGCTCCAGCAATCCTTCTGGGGACTGGAGTAAGCATCTCGGAGTTGGAATGTACGCTTTGATGAGATGATCAAAGATTTTGGGTTTATACAAAGTTTATGAGAAACTTGTATTTCCAAAGAAGTGAGTGGGAGCACTATAGAATTTCTGATAAGTATATGTTGTTGACATATTGTTGATTAGAAATGATGTAAAATTTCTGGAAAGCATATAGGGTTATTTGAAAAGTGTTTTTCAATGGAAAACCTGGATTAGGCTACTTGAACAATAAGCATCAAGATCTATAAGATAGATCAAAATGCTTAATAATACTTTCAAGTGACCACATACCTTGACATGATCTTCAAGGTGTTCAAGATGGATCAGTCAAAGAAGGAGTTCTTGCCTGAGTTGTAAGGTATGAAGTTAAGAGTTAAAGCTCGACCACGGCAGAAGAGAGACAAAGGACGAAGGTCGTCCCCTATGCTTCAAACGTAGGCTCTATAGTATGCTATGTTGTGTACCGCATCGGAAGTGTGCCTTGCCATGAGTCAGTCAAGGGGTACAAGAATGATCCAGGAATGGGGATCATTGGATAGTGGTCAAAATTGTCCTTGGAGTATATAAGGACATGTTTCCCGATTATGGAGGTGATAAAGAGTTCGGCGTAAAGGGTTACATCGATGCAAGCTTTAACACCTATCCGAGTGACTCTGAGTAGCAAACCGGATACGTATAGTGGAGCAACCATTTGGAATAGCTCCAAGTGGAGCGTGGAAGCGGCATTTATAGAATGACCTAGAGATTTGCGAAGTACATACGGATCTGAATGTTGCAGACCCGTTGACTAAAACCTCTATTACAAGCAAAACATGATCAAACCCCAGAACTCATTGAGTCTTAATCACATGATGATGTGAACTAGTTTAATGACACTAGTAAACTCTTTGGATGTTGGTCACATGGCGATGTGACGTGTGAGTGTTAATCACATGATGATGTGAACTAGATTATTGACTTTAGTGCAAGTAGGAGATTGTTGGAAATATGCCCTAGAGGCAATAATAAATTAGTTATTATTATATTTCCTTGTTCATGATAATCGTTTATTATCCATGCTATAATTGTATTGATAGGAAACTCAGATACATGTGTGGGTACATAGACAACACCATGTCCCTAGTAAGCCTCTAGTTGACTAGCTCGTTGATCAATAGATGGTTACGTTTTCCTGACCATGGACATTGGATGTCGTTGATAACGAGATCACATCATTGGCAGAATGATGTGATGGACAAGACCCAATCCTAAGCCTAGCACAAAGATCGTGTAGTTCGTATGCTAAAGCTTTTCTAATGTCAAGTATCATTTCCTTAGACCATGAGATTGTGCAACTCCCGGATACCGTAGGAATGCTTTGGGTGTACCAAACGTCACAACGTAACTAGGTGTCTATAAAGGTGCACTACAGGTATCTCCGAAAGTGTCTGTTGGGTTGGCACGAATCGAGACTGGGATTTGTCACTCCGTGTAAACGGAGAGGTATCTCTGGGCCCACTCGGTAGGACATCATCATAATGTGCACAATGTGACCAAGGGGTTGATCAGGGGATGATGTGTTACGGAACAAGTAAAGAGACTTGTCGGTAACGAGATTGAACAAGGTATCGGTATACCGATGATCGAATCTCGGGCAAGTACAATACCGTTAGACAAAGGGAATTGTATACGGGATCAATTGAGTCCTTGACATCGTGGTTCATACAATGAGATCATCGTGGAACATGTGGGAGCCAACATGGGAGAACGTCTCGGTCATGTCTGCATGGTTCCCGAACCCGTAGGGTCTACACACTTAAGGTTCGATGACGCTAGGGTTATAAAGGAAGTTTGTATGTGGTTACCGAATGTTGTTCGGAGTCTCGGATGAGATCCCGGACATCACGAGGAGTTCCGGAATGGTCCGGAGGTAAAGATTTATATATGGGAAGTCCTGTATTGGTCACCGGAAAAGTTTCGGGTTTTATCGGTAACGTACCGGGATCATCGGGAGGGTCCTGGGGGTCCACCAAGTGGGGCCACCATCCCCAGAGGGCTGCATGGGCCAAGTTTGGGAGGGTACCAGCCCCAGGTGGGCTGGTGCGCCCCCCACAAGGGCCCAAGGCGCCTAGGGTTGGGGGAGGGGGCGCACCCACCTAACTTGGGGGGCAAGTTTCCCCTCTCCCCGCCCTGGCCGCCACCCTAGATGGGATTGGGGCTGCCGCACCCCTTGGGGTGGAAACCCTAGAGGGGGCGCACCCCCCTTCCTCTCCCCTATATATAGTTGAGGTCTTGAGGGCTGCCAACACATGAGTTTTCGCCTCTCCCTGGCACAGCCCTACCTCTCTTCCTCCTCTCCCGCGGTGCTTGGCGAAGCCCTGCAGGATTGCCATGCTCCTCCATCACCACCACGCCGTTGTGCTGCTGCTGGACGGAGTCTTCCTCAATCTCTCCCTCTCTCCTTGCTGGATCAAGGCGTGGGAGACGTCACCGGGCTGTACGTGTGTTGAACGCGGAGGTGTCGTCCGTTCGGCACTAGGATCTCTGGTGATTTGGATCACGACGAGTACGACTCCTTCAACCCCGTTCTCTTGAACGCTTCCGCTTAGCGATCTACAAGGGTATGTAGATGCACTCTCCTTCCCCTCGTTGCTGGTTTCTCCATAGATAGATCTTGGTGACACGTAGGAAAATTTTGAATTTCTGCTACATTCCCCAACAAAACCTCCCCCCTGGTTGTGCATGAAGGAAAAATACATACACATGGCTATGCTTATTCAAGGGCCGAGACAACCGGGAAATGATATAAATCTGTATCTCGGGTTACTGAAAGAGGTGTTACAGACCTTATGGACAACACCGGCCAAGACATGGGATGCAAGCAAAGGAGAGTATTTCTACATGAGAGCCACGCTGATCACGACGGTGCAGGACTATCTCGGTTACGTCTATCTCTCTGGCCAGGTGTGCCACGGATATGGCGGATGCACGAGGTGCATGGATGATACAACTTCTCTGCAGCTATCGAAAGATGGCGGTTCTTCAAAAATCATGTACATGAGGCATCGAAGATGGCTCGAGAAGGATGACCCATGGAGAAAGTGTGGAGATCTATTCAATGGTAAGGCTGAGCATCGAGGTCCTCAATGTAAGCATAGCGGTGCAGAAATATATGAGTTATTGAAGAACTGGGAAGAGTACCCCTCGCCGGGAAAGATGAAGAAAAAGGCGCCAGAGCCCCTGCTGAAGATATGGAAGACGAGATCTGTTTTCTGGGACTTGGAATACTGGCCCATACTCGACATGCCTCATAGCCTTGATCAAATGCATATCACAAAAAAGATCCTTGAGAGTTTGCTTGGAACATTGATGAACATGCCAGAGAGGACCAAGGATGGGCCGAAGGCAAGAGAAGACTTGGAATTTTTGAAAATCAGGAAAGATCTCCAAATGCCCGGTAAAAGGTCGTCAGAGGAGACCGAGACAGAGACGGAGATGGAAGATAGGGGCAAAAAAGTAAAAAAGAAGGAAGAACAATATTGCCCCCCCTCTTGCTTCACCTTAGATCCGAAGGAGGTCGATCAATTGTTCAAGTGCCTTGCTGGAATCAAAGTTAGTTCCGGATACTGTGGGAAGATAAGCAGATATCTGGACACTAAGAAAAAAAAGGTTCAGTGGGATGAAGTCTCACGACTGTCATGTGATGATGACGCAGTTACTCACGGTTGCACTTAGAGGGATTATGGACACACATGTGCGTGAGACGCTTACTGACCTATGCCACTTTTTTGATGCTATCTCTCGAAAATTGATTAGTGTGAAGCAACTCCATAGGCTACAGGAAGAGATCGTTGTCATACTGAATGAGCTAGAGATGTACTTCCCGCCCGCGTTCTTTGATGTCATGGTGCATCTATGTGTCCACATCATGGACGACATCATCGACCTAGGGCTGATATTCCTACATAGCATGATGCCGTTCGAGAGGATGAATGGGTTCATCAAAGGATTCGTTCGTAACATGTCCCATCCAGATGGAAGCATAGCCTAGGGATATCTGACCAAAGAGTACATCTCTTTCTGTGAGAGTTATCTGACTAAAGACCCCATTGTTGGTTTGCCCGTCAACAAGCACTGTGGAAGGCTCGAAGGCGAAGGTCACACCAACGGTCATAGGGATGTGAATGTGTTACGCTCGGGCCGACAAAACGACCTTGACAGGGCAAACTTAGTAGTGCTGCAACACCTAGATGTGCTATAAGATTTCGTGACACTGCACAAAGAGACCATCTCAAAGAAGTATAGTGACCGTGGGGTGCACAAGACGGACGCTGAAGTTATTAGAGAGCACAACTCCAGTTTCTTGCGTTGGTTCAAAGAGCGAGTTCTGGCTAATCCCCCAGAAGAGGGTTGTCCGAACGGAACACTCATATACGCCTTAGCACATGGCCCCTCAACCAACCTCGCGACTTATCAAGCATACGATATCAACGGATACACGTTCTACACAGAGGAGAAAGATATAAACAGTGATGACCAAAACTCACGGGTGACGAAGGAAGACATGACAGGGAATGTAATTGAAAGATATTACGGAAGGGTCGAAGAGATATGGGAGCTTAACTACTCTGGATTGCATAGCGCGATGATGTTCCGTGTTAGATGGGCTAAAAATGTACACAGAGAAAACCGACATTTCACTACCATGTGTATACCCGACTCCGATGATAGCGGTACCGTCAACGCCATCACCAAAAATGAGCCATGGGTACACGCTAAACATGTGACACAATGTTTCTTCATAACTGATCCGATCAATCCCAGCCGTGTTGTCGTGAGGAGAAGCAAAAGGAGCATCGCCGGAATGGATGGAGTCGCCAACGAGAAAGACTATGACCAGTACAGTGATCCGATGAGGGAAGATGATGCTGATGACGACGAAACATATGTCAAAGAAGAATGAAGACTACATTACCTACAAAAGATCGTAATTCCTGGAGAAGGAAAAGTCACGACCATGGGCTCAATTATTCGAGAACGAACAAAAGAGGGAAGAAGATCAGTCTGAAGCGTCGTCGTCGCCCAAGCTGACAAACCAATCCCAAAGTTTGTGTGTGTCTAGCTATTTTGTATACCGCCAATAGCGGTCAAATGATGTAAGATATATTATACTATTTATTATCCGGAGGGTAACAATGGTATTGCTCAAACGACAAACCAAATTAAAGGAAGGAAAGTGCAAAAGAAAGATAAGAAAAAAAAGTGCAAATGAAAGAAAAAGAAAAAGAAAAAGAAAGGAAGTTTTGCAAAATGAAATGAAAAAAAAAGAAAAGGAAACTAATAAGTTGTGGAAAATGAAATGCAAGAGAAAAAATAAAAAAAACAAAGTTAGCAATAGCATGTTTTATCCTGGGCAGCGCTATAGCTAAGAAAAAAATAAAAATAGAAAAAAAGAAAAAGAAAAAGAAGAAAGCAGTAGCGCGTTTTTGCTAGACCAGCGCTATAGCTAACTTAGCTATAGCGCGTTGTGCCAACACGCACTATAGCTAAGTTAGCTATAGCACCGGTCCGCTAGCTCCCCTCTTTCCTGTCTCTCTCACTCTCGCCGCTCGTCGATTCCCTCTCTGACGCCACCGCTCACGCCGCCCCGCCTACGCTGCCGCTGACGCCGCACCGCCCACGCTGCCGCCGACGCCG
>NC_041389.1:9011801-9012407 GCF_002162155.2 Triticum dicoccoides
TCTCTCTCTCTCTCTGACCCCCTCCCGCTTCGATATGTGTCTCTGCAGATCTGCGACCCGGGCGACCCCGACGCGGGCCACCGACCCCGACCCCTCAGCGCCTCCCTCCGCCAAACAACGCCAGCGAGCACTGGACAGGTGCCTTTCCCTCCCCTCCCGAGTGTTAGTTAATTAGTGTTAGTTAGTGTATTCTGTTAGCTTAATTTAATTGTTGTTAGTGTTAATTAGTGTTAGTTAGCTTAATTTGTTGTTAGTGCTAGTTAGTTAATTGTTGTTAGTGTTAGTTAGTGTTAGTGTTAGCCCAGTGATGGTGCTTAGCTTAATTGTTGTTAGTGCTAGTTAGTTAGTGTATTTTGTTAGCTTAATTGATTTTAGTGTTAGTTAGTGTTAGTTAGCTTAATTTGCTGTTAGTGTTTGTTTTTAAATAAAAATGAGAATGAAAATTACAGTTTTTGAAAATTAGCTTATGTTGTTGTCCATTTTGAAAATGAGGATTTTTAATGGAAGTGTTTTAAAATTTGGTCACTCTCTCTCTCTCTTGAACAAATTAGGTCTTTCTGCAGATCGAAGCTAGGTGCAGATCGACGAGGAGGAGAAGGACGCCCT
>NC_041389.1:9012598-9041094 GCF_002162155.2 Triticum dicoccoides
GCCCCGGCGACCAAGACCCCGATCCCAACCCTGAGGTGCGCCACCCCCTCTTCCCTCCCTCTTCATATGTCAGCACATAATGATGTAAGGGGGAGTGTTCATAATTTGGCTATTAAAGTGTTCATAATGATGCAATGGGGAGTGGAGTTGTTAGATTGGTTAATGAGCTGTTAGATTGGTATAGTTGATCTTTTTTGCATCAGTTGGGCAGCAATGTTCATGATTATGTATATGTCAGAAGCAACAAAGTCTGTGATGTTTGTTTCACCTTCTTAGAGTGCTCATAATGTGGTTGTTAAAATGGTTGTTAGAGTGCTGAAATGCTTGCTGTTAAAAAAGTGACCTATGTTTTGCCGAAAATGTTGATTCATTTCCATTCCTGCAAATTTCAGGCGCTCTACATGTGCACTTTCTAGCAAAGGTCATGCCAAAATTTTCTGTGAATTTCGGCATGACTTGTGCTAGAAAGTTGGACATATCGAGTGCTTGAGATTTGTCGCGACGGGAATGAAACGACATTTCTGGCAAAACAAAGGTCACTTTTTTTGTCATTATTCAGTTTATTATATAAAGCTCGATAATTAAACGACTACGACATTGAACCCTAGGAAACATGACCGGCACCGATGAGGCCGGAGGTTCTCACTCCCAATTAGGTCGAGCACACGTCTACCTCGACTTTCTGGAGGATCAGGAGACACAGGAAGCTGGGTGTCCGGACCGCCTTGTCATGATGGATGACGACGGTGGTGGCGCCGGCGCTGACACTGATGTCACCAACGACACCGGCACTGAGACTGGCGCTGATGATGTTCCTAACTATAGCACGGAAGGTGGGACCTCCCAAGCTAGTGAGGAAAAGAAGGAAAAGAGGACACGACGCCCAAATGAGCTCGGCACCGAAAGACTGGTGGTCAAGGTGGTGCACCCTGGCGAGTTCGAGCCAATAGAGCCGCGAGAAGTGGCAGCGTGTTACGACAACCAACTAGCATGCATCCTACGGGATACCACTAACATCAACACCACAAAAATACAGAAGAATTAACAGTTGAAGAAGCTGCTTCTAACTAGGTTGCACGCAAGATTCCTGTTCCCCGATCGTAATGACGAAGTCGACCCATGGGATGATGATGCCATGAAAAAAATCAACAACAAAGCCCTAGGGAAGTTCAGCAACGCATTGAGCGCTTGGAAAACTAGGGTGAAAAAGGCGATTCAAGTAGACCATGAAACCTATGCCAAGATTGTTGCAGACAATTCAAAAATTACGATAGAGGACTTTGAAAAGTTCAAGGAGACTTGCAATGAAGAAGCTGCCAAGGCCAGGTCGGAGAGAGGCAAGCAGCTGCAGGCAAAGAACATGGGGAACCACCGCCTTGGAAGTCATGGTTACACGGGAAAGAGGCCCGTGTGGGCTAAGGAGGACGCAGAACGTGAACGTCAGGGGATCCCAGACCCATTGGCTGAGTTCACCGACTAGCAGGAGCACGACTTCATCAGGGCCCAATTCTCGTGGGACCCCAAGAAAAAGATATTTTTCACCAACGGGGCGACTAGGAAATTCTTGAGATTACTGGTAATTATCATTTTACCACCTTACATATTAGGTTCTGATCAATGAAGTCTACTACATTCTAGTCGCATTCGTAAATGATTCACAGTCCATTTTGCAGAGAGAGCAACACAAGCTTGCGGCCGAGAGCGACTCGTCAACTCAGTCGACTCAGTCGTCAGTGAAGTACAAGTGGGACACTCCTTTCAACCGGGCCATGAACATAATGATGGGACACCCGCCCAGCCAGCGGCCGCAATATGGACGTGTGCATGGCGCCGGGGATGGGGCCACTTGGAAGTACTATTATAGCGAGGACCCCGAGGCCAAAAGACAGAGAAAGAAGTTTAGTCAAGTGACTATCAACGAGAAGGTGGCGTGGGCGATGGAGAAAGCAAAAGATGGGACCAAAGCTGAGATAACCAATGCCTGTAGATCTGATTTCGTGGATGCCTTTACAAGCTTGATTCCAACAGAGGTCACATGGGTGCAACAAAATTCAAATGCGCCACCAAGTGAATTTCCCATGCCCAGCTTCACCGAGAGCAACTCAATGAACATCGCACCTATACCCGTACCTAGTATGGCAACCGCACCCACACCTCCTCCAGCACCCGCTCCTCCGCCCAGCTCTCACAGCAGCCTAGCTCCATCTCTGGCTTGAATGTCGGGCCGTCGACACTGGCTAAGCTCGACGCCCTCACGGTAAATACGCATCCTCGCACCTTCATCAACTCAACTAATTAATTAATCTTCAGTTGCCATTCTTTTTGGATCTCTGATGCCGCACATATATGTCTTTGTAGGCCGACTCCACTCCGTGCACCCTCCTTTACAACATGAAGGGTGGGTTGGTGGATGTGGGGAAGGGTACTATAGTGAAGCCTAAGGATCGATTGTTTCACCACTGGTAGATGCCTGATAACGCCTTAAGGGTCTCTATGGCGAGTGTGAAAGCGGGCTACGAGGGTCTCCCTCGTGCGATACAAACCGATGGAGAGGATGACGAGAGCCCCATGCAGCTTGGCAAATGCAAAAATTGGCCGATCCTGTGGCCGAAAATTCTTCTTCGTGTCGAGGTGGCCGGGAGCACACCGACGGGACCTCAGGAAGATATGACCACAACACCACCTACACAAGTACAACCATCGTCTGTGCTGCTTGCTGAGATCAAGAGACATGAGGAAGGAGGGCCAACCATTCCGCCGGCAGATGATGCCATCTGCCCCATGGAAGAGGATAGGGATCATGACATGGAGGAGGCCGACAATGACCCTAACCAGTATTTCAATATTGCCTTTGACAACAAAGTAACAATGAGTCAACCATGTGAATATGAGATGCATGTACCAGAGCCTGAACGTCCTCGGGAGTGCAAGAAGTCTTTGTTCATGCAATCCTCACAGGACACGCCTCCAAATGCCGGCTCCACCCAAGCTCAACTACTTAGAAAGAGTCGTCCAATGCTGAGCCCGGCAACACTAGGGGTGGTGCTCAGGGAGGGTCTGACAGACCCACCAGCACCTCAGCCCACCAAGAAGAAGCAGAGGAAGAGACCGGCGGCGAGAAAATCCAATAAAGCTGGCAATGTTGGTTCTAGCAGCCAGCAGCCTTCGACCAAGGTTGACCATGTACCGATGAAACATGCGCCATTAATCCATGTCGTGGGAGAGCCAATGGTACCGGCGAATGCACTAGCTGCCATAGAAGGGGATCTCAGGAGACTCCATGACCATGTGCTTTCGACAGAGAGAAGCCTCCTCGCCTCGGATGATCCAGGATACCCGCTTTATATGATTCATGTACCGAGCAGTTGCAAGATGTATGTCCACACATGCCCCACAGACCTCTTCTTCCTGAGGTTTGATTACATCTTCCAGATGTTTCAAATGAGGACACTCGATTTTACGTTCGTCCGCCTGTATGCGCTGCACATGAACTACATCGTCAGGAGAGAGCAAGTCACCGGTCTTGCGGTCGCGGACCCATACTACATGTATGAGGGCTTCTTGTCAGTCAACGACGCCAATCGTCAATATGCGAGTCAGTACATCGAAGAATTCTTGGTCAGCAATAAGGACAAAGAAATGATTCTCCTACCTTATCATCCCAGGAAAGTCATCCGCGGATAGCACTATAACACATACATCCTTTCGTGCATTTCAATAGTTACTTTGCACGCATGGAGGCTAAACTTGATCGTGTATTTTGCGCAGCGGGGGGTGTCTGTTGGAAATATGCCCTAGAGGCAATAATAAAAGTGTTATTATTATATTTCTTTGTTCATGATAATAGTCTTTTATTCATGCTATAAATGTATTATCCGGAAATCGTAATACACGTGTGAATACATAGACCACAATATGTCCCTAGTGAGCCTCTAGTTGACTAGCTCGTTGTGATCAACAGATAGTCATGGTTTCCTGGCTATGGACATTGGATGTCGTTGATAACGGGATCACATCATTAGGAGAATGATGTGATGGACAAGACCCAATCCTAAGCATAGCACAAAGGTCGGTTAGTTCGTTTGCTAGAGCTTTTCCAATGTCAAGTATCTCTTCCTTAGACCATGAGATCGTGTAACTCCCGGATACCGTAGGAGTGCTTTGGGTGTACCAAACGTCACAACGTAACTGGGTGACTATAAAGGTGCATTACAGGTATCTCCGAAAGTGTCTGTTGGGTTGACACGGATCGAGACTGGGATTTGTCACTCCGTATGACGGAGAGGTATCTCTGGGCCCACTCGGTAATGCATCATCACAATGAGCTCAAAGTGACCAAGTGTTTGATCACGGGATCATGCATTGCGGTACGAGTAAAGTGACTTGCCGGTAACGAGACTGAACAAGGTATTGGGATACCGACGATCGAGTCTCGGGCATGTAATGTACCGATTGACAAAGGGAATTGCATACGGGGTTTGATCGAATCCTCGACATTGTGGTTCATCCGATGACAACATCGAGGAGCATGTGGGAGCCAACATGGGTATCCAGATCCCGCTGTTGGTTATTGACCTGAGGTCGTCTCGGTCATGTCTGCATGTCTCCCGAACCCGTAGGGTCTACACACTTAAGGTTCGGTGACGCTAGGGTTATCAGGAAGACAAGTACGTGATTACCGAATGTTGTTCGGAGTCCCGGATGAGATCCCGGACGTCACGAGGAGTTCCGGAATGGTCCGGAGGTAAAGATTTATATAAGGAAAGTGGTTAAACGGACACCGGAAAGTTTCGGTGGCATACCGGTATTGTACCGGTGCCACCGGAAGGGTTCCGGGGGTCCACCGGGTGGGGCCACCCCTCCGGGGGGGGCACATGGGCTGTGTGGGAGAGGGAGCCAGCCCCTAGTGGGCTGGGCGCGCCTCCCCACCTAGGCCCATGCGGCTAGGGCAAGGGGAGGGGAAACCCTAAAGGGGGCGCCCCCCCTAGCTTGGGGGGCAAGCCACCCCTTTTCCCTCTCCCTTTGGCCGCCGCCCCCCTCTAGGGTTTCCCCTAGAGGGCCGGCCCCCTTGCCCCTCTCCTCCTATATATAGAGGGGTGAGGGGAGGGCTGCAAAAACACAAGCCAAGGCGCAGCCCCTCCCCTCCCCAACACCTCTCCTCCTCCGTACGTGCTTGGCGAAGCTCTGTCGGAGTACTGCTGCACCAACAACACCACGCCGTCGTGCTGCCATTGGAGCTGTCTTCCTCAACCTCTCCTTCCTCCTTGCTGGATCAAGACGGAGGAGAGGTCGCCCGTACCGTACGTGTGTTGAACGCGGAGGTGCTGTCCGTTCAGCACTTGGTCATCGGTGATCCGAATCACGTCGAGTACGACTCCATCATCACCAACCCCTTGAACGCTTCCGCACTCGATCTACAAGTGGTATGTAGATGCAAACTCACTCCCTTGACTCGTTGCTTAGAAGAACTCATAGATGGATCTTGGTGAAACCGTAGGAAAAATTTTAATTTTCTGCAACGTTCCCCAACAATGGTATCAGAGCTAGGTCTATGCGTAGTTCTCTTTGCACGAATAGAACACAATTTTGTTGTGGGCGTAGATCTTGTCAACTTGCTTGCCGCTACTAGTCTTATCTTGCTTCAGCGGTATTGTGGGATGAAGCGGCCCGGACCAACCTTACACGTACGCTTACGTGAGACCGGTTCCACCGACTAACATGCACTAGTTGCATAAGGTGGCTGGCGGGTGTCTGTCTCTCCCACTTTAGTTGAAGTGGATTCGATGAAAAGGGTCCTTATGAAGGGTAAATAGAAGTTGACAAGATCATGTTGTGGTTATTCGTAGGTAAGAAAACGTTCTTGCTAGAACCCAATTGCAGCCACGTAAAAGATGCAACAACAATTAGAGGACGTCTAACTTGTTTTTGCAGCAATTGTCATGTGATGTGATATGGCCAGAAGTTGTGATGAATGATGAATGATATATTGTGATGTATGAGATCATGTTCTTGTAATAGGAATCACGACTTGCATGTCGATGAGTATGACAACCGGCAGGAGCCATAGGAGTTGTCTTTATTTTTTGTATGACCTGCGTGTCATTGAAGAACGCCATGTAAACTACTTTACTTTATTGCTAAACGCGTTAGTCATAGAAGTAGAAGTAGTCGTTGGCGTGACAACTTCATGAAGACACGATGATGGAGATCATGATGATGGAGATCATGGTGTCATGCCGGTGACAAGATGATCATGGAGCCCCGAAGATGAAGATCAAAGGAGCTATATGATATTGGCCATATCATGTCACTACTTTATATAATTGCATGTGATGTTTATTATGTTTTATGCATCTTGTTTACTTAGAACGAAGGTAGTAAATAAGATGATCCCTTACAACAATTTCAAGAAGTGTTCTCCCCTAACTGTGCACCGTTGCTAAAGTTCGTCGTTTCGAAGCACCACGTGATGATCGGGTGTGATAGATCCTTACGTTCACATACAACGGGTGTAAGACAGTTTTACACATGCAAAACACTTAGGGTTAACTTGACGAGCCTAGCATGTACAGACATGGCCTCGGAACACGGAGACCGAAAGGTCAAACACGAGTCGTATGGAAGATACGATCAACATGAGAATGTTCACCGACGATGACTAGTCCATCTCACGTGATGATCGGACACGGCCTAGTCGACTCGGATCGTGTAACACTTAGATGACTAGAGGGATCTCAAATCTGAGTGGGAGTTCATTCAATAATTTGATTAGATGAACTCAATTATCATGAACTTAGTCTAAAACCTTTTGCAAATATGTCTTGTAGATCAAATGGCCAACGCTCATGTCAACTTGAACATCAACGCGTTCCTAGAGAAAACCAAGCTGAAAGATGATGGCAGCAACTATACGGACTGGGTCCGGAACCTGAGGATCATCCTCATAGCTGCCAGGAAACAATATGTCCTAGAAGGACCGCTAGGTGACTCTCCCGTCCCAGAGAACCAAGACATTATGAATGCTTGGCAGTCTCGTGCTGATGATTACTCCCTCGTTCAGTGCGGCATGCTTTACAGCTTAGAACCGGGGCTCCAAAAGCGTTTTGAGCATCACGAAGCATATGAGATGTTCGAAGAGCTGAAACTAGTTTTCCAAGCTCACGCCTGGGTCGAGAGATATGACATCTCCGACAAGTTCTATAGTTGTAAGATGGAGGAAAATAGTTCTGTCAGTGAGCACATACTCAAGATGTCTGGGTTGCACAACCGTATGACCCAGCTGAATATTAACCTCCCTGATGAGGCAGTCATTGACAGAATCCTTCAGTCGCTCCCACCAAGCTACAAGAGCTTTGTGATGAACTACAATATGCAGGGGATGGTAAAGACCATTCCTGAAGTATTTTCTATGCTGAAGTCAGCAGAGGTTGAAATCAAGAAAGAACATCAAGTGTTGATGGTCAATAAGACCACTAAGTTCAAGAAGGGAAAGGGTAAGAAGAACTTCAAGAAGGACGGCAAGGAGGTTGCCGCGCCCGGTAAGCCAGTTGCCGGGAAGAAGTCAAAGAATGGACCCAAGCCTGAGACTGAGTGCTTTTATTGCAAGGGGAAGGGTCACTGGAAGCGGAACTGCCCCAAATACTTAGCGGATAAGAAGGCCGGCAACACTAAAGGTATATTCGATATACATGTAATTGATGTGTACCTTACCAGCACTCGTAGTAACTCCTGGGTATTTGATACCGGTGTCGTTGCTCATATTTGTAACTCACATCAGGAGCTGCGGAATAAGCGGAGACTGGCGAAGGACGAGGTGATGATGCGCGTCGGGAACGGTTCCAAGGTCGATGTGATCGCAGTCGGCACGCTACCTCTACATTTACCCACGGGATTAGTTATAAACCTTAATAATTGTTATTTTGTACCAAGTTTGAGCATGAACATTGTATCTGGATCTCGTTTGATACGAGATGGCTACTCATTTAAATCCGAGAATAATGGTTGTTCTATTTATATGAGAGATATGTTTTATGGTCATGCCCCTATGGTCAATGGTTTATTCATAATGAATCTCGAGCGTAATGTTACACATATTCATAGTGTGAATACCAAAAGATGTAAAGTTGATAACGATAGTCCCACATACTTGTGGCACTGCCGCCTTGGTCACATTGGTGTCAAGCGCATGAAGAAACTCCATGCTGATGGACTTTTGGAGGCTCTCGATTATGAATCATGCGAACCATGCCTCATGGGCAAGATGACCAAGACTCCGTTCTCCGGAACAATGGAGCGAGCAACCAACTTGTTGGAAATCATACATACCGATGTGTGCGGTCCAATGAGCGTTGAGGCTCGCGGAGGATATCGTTATGTTCTCACTCTCACTGATGACTTGAGTAGATATGGGTATGTCTACTTAATGAAACACAAGTCTGAGACCTTTGAAAAGTTCAAGGAATTTCAGAATGAGGTAGAGAATCAACATGACCGAAAGATAAAATTCCTACGATCAGATCGTGGAGGAGACTACTTAAGTCACGAATTTGGTACACACTTAAGGAAATATGGAATCGTTTCACAACTAACGCCGCCTGGAACACCTCAGCGTAACGGTGTGTCCGAACGTCGTAATCGCACTCTATTAGATATGGTGCGATCTATGATGTCTCTTACCGATTTACCACTATCATTTTGGGGATACGCTCTAGAGACAGCTACATTCACTTTAAATAGGGCACCGTCTAAATCCGTTGAGACGACACCATATGAATTGTGGTTTGGGAAGAAACCTAAGCTGTCGTTTCTAAAAGTTTGGGGATGCAATGCTTATGTCAAGAAACTTCAACCTGAAAAGCTCGAACCCAAGTCGGAAAAATGCGTCTTCGTAGGATACCCTAAAGAAACCATTGGGTATACCTTCTACTTAAGATCCAAGGGCAAGATCTTTGTTGCCAAGAACGGATCCTTTCTGGAAAAAGAGTTTCTCTCGAAAGAAGTAAGTGGGAGGAAAGTAGAACTCGATGAAGTACTACCTCTTGAACGGGAAAGTAGTGCAGCTCAAGAAAATGTTCCTATGATGCCTACACCAACTGAAGAGGAAAATAATGATGATGATCCAGGTACTTCGGATCAAGTTGCTACTGAACTTCGTAGGTCCACAAGGACACGTTCCGCACTAGAGTGGTACGGCAACCCTGTTCTAGAAGTCATGTTGTTAGACAACGGTGAACCTTCGAACTATGAAGAAGCGATGGCGGGCCCAGATTCCAACAAATGGCTAGAAGCCATGAAATCCGAGATAGAATCCATGTATGAAAACAAAGTATGGACTTTGACTGACTTGCCCGATGATCGGCGAGCGATAGAAAACAAATGGATCTTTAAGAAGAAGACGGACGCGGATGGTAATGTCACCATCTATAAAGCTCGACTTGTCGCTAAGGGTTATCGGCAAGTTCAAGGGATTGACTACGATGAGACTTTCTCTCCCGTAGCGAAGCTTAAGTCCGTCCGAATCATGTTAGCAATTGCCGCATACTATGATTATGAGATATGACAGATGGACGTCAAAACGGCATTCCTTAACGGTTATCTTAAGGAAGAACTGTATATGATGCAGCCAGAAGGTTTTGTCGATCCTAAGAACGCTAACAAAGTATGCAAGCTCCAGCGATCCATTTATGGGCTGGTGCAAGCATCTCGGAGTTGGAATATTCGCTTTGATGAGATGATCAAAGCGTTTGGGTTTATGCAGACTTATGGAGAAGCCTGCGTTTACAAGAAAGTGAGTGGGAGCTCTGTAGCATTTCTCATATTATATGTAGATGACATACTCTTGATGGGAAATGATATGGAACTTTTGGACAGCATTAAGGCCTACTTGAATAAGTGTTTTTCAATGAAGGACCTTGGAGAAGCTGCTTACATATTAGGCATCAAGATCTATAGAAATAGATCGAGACGCCTCATAGGTCTTTCACAAAGCACATACCTTGATAAAATTTTGAAGAAGTTCAAAATGGATCAGTCCAAGAAGGGGTTCTTGCCTGTATTGCAAGGTGTGAGATTGAGCTCAGCTCAATGCCCGACCACGGCAAAAGATATAGAAGAGATGAGTGTCATCCCCTATGCTTCAGCCATAGGATCTATTATGTATGTCATGCTGTGTACCAGACCTGATGTAAACCTTGCCATAAGTTTGGTAGGAAGGTACCAAAGTAATCCCGGCAAGGAACACTGGACAGCGGTCAAGAATATCCTGAAGTACCTAAAAAGGACAAAGGACATGTTTCTCGTTTATGGAGGTGACGAAGAGCTCGTCGTAAAGGGTTATGTCGACACTAGCTTTGACACAGATCTGGATGACTCTAAGTCACAAACCGGATACATGTATATGTTGAATGGTGGAGCAGTAAGCTGGTGCAGCTGCAAACAGAGCGTCGTGGCGGGATCTACATGTGAAGCGGAGTACATGGCAGCCTCGGAGGCAGCGCATGAAGCTATTTGGGTGAAGGAGTTCATCACTGACCTAGGAGTCATACCCAATGCGTCGGGGCCGATCAAACTTTTCTGTGACAATACTGGAGCTATTGCCCTTGCGAAGGAGCCCAGATTTCACAAGAAGACCAGGCACATCAAGCGTCGTTTCAACTCCATCCGTGAGAATGTTCAAGATGGAGACATAGAAATTTGCAAAGTACATACGGATCTGAATGTCGCAGATCCGTTGACTAAACCTCTCTCGCGAGCGAAACATGATCAACACCAGAACTCTATGGGTGTTCGATTCATCACAATGTAACTAGATTATTGACTCTAGTGCAAGTGGGAGACTGTTGGAAATATGCCCTAGAGGCAATAATAAAAGTGTTATTATTATATTTCTTTGTTCATGATAATAGTCTTTTATTCATGCTATAATTGTATTATCCGGAAATCGTAATACACGTGTGAATACATAGACCACAATATGTCCCTAGTGAGCCTCTAGTTGACTAGCTCGTTGTGATCAACAGATAGTCATGGTTTCCTGGCTATGGACATTGGATGTCGTTGATAACGGGATCACATCATTAGGAGAATGATGTGATGGACAAGACCCAATCCTAAGCATAGCACAAAGGTCGGTTAGTTCGTTTGCTAGAGCTTTTCCAATGTCAAGTATCTCTTCCTTAGACCATGAGATCGTGTAACTCCCGGATACCGTAGGAGTGCTTTGGGTGTACCAAACGTCACAACGTAACTGGGTGACTATAAAGGTACATTACAGGTATCTCCGAAAGTGTCTGTTGGGTTGACACGGATCGAGACTGGGATTTGTCACTCCGTATGACGGAGAGGTATCTCTGGGCCCACTCGGTAATGCATCATCACAATGAGCTCAAAGTGACCAAGTGTTTGATCACGGGATCATGCATTGCGGTACGAGTAAAGTGACTTGCCGGTAACGAGACTGAACGAGGTATTGGGATACCGACGATCGAGTCTCGGGCATGTAACGTACCGATTGACAAAGGGAATTGCATACGGGGTTTGATCGAATCCTCGACATCGTGGTTCATCCGATGACAACATCGAGGAGCATGTGGGAGCCAACATGGGTATCCAGATCCCGCTGTTGGTTATTGACCTGAGGTCGTCTTGGTCATGTCTGCATGTCTCCCGAACCCGTAGGGTCTACACACTTAAGGTTCGGTGACGCTAGGGTTATCAGGAAGACATGTATGTGATTACCGAATGGTGTTCGGAGTCCCGGATGAGATCCCGGACGTCACGAGGAGTTCCGGAATGGTCCGGAGGTAAATATTTATATAAGGAAAGTGGTTAAACGGACACCGGAAAGTTTCGGTGGCATACCGGTATTGTGCCGGGGCCACCGGAAGGGTTCCGGGGGTCCACCGGGTGGGGCCACCCCTCCGGGGGGGCCACATGGGCTGTGTGGGAGAGGGAGCCAGCCCCTAGTGGGCTGGGCGCGCCTCCCCACCTAGGCCCATGCGGCTAGGGCAAGGGGAGGGGAAACCCTAAAGGGTGCGCCCCCCTAGCTTGGGGGGCAAGCCACCCCTTTTCCCTCTCCCTTTGGCCGCCGACCCCCTCTAGGGTTTCCCCTAGAGGGCCGGCCCCCTTGCCCCTCTCCTCCTATATATAGAGGGGTGAGGGGAGGGCTGCAAAAACACAAGCCAAGGCGCAGCCCCTCCCCTCCCCAACACCTCTCCTCCTCCGTACGTGCTTGGCGAAGCTCTGTCGGAGTACTGCTGCACCAACAACACCACGCCGTCGTGCTGCCGTTGGAGCTGTCTTCCTCAACCTCTCCTTCCTCCTTGCTGGATCAAGACGGAGGAGACGTCGCCCGTACCGTACGTGTGTTGAACGCGGAGGTGTTGTCCGTTCAGCACTTGGTCATCGGTGATCCGAATCACGTCGAGTACGACTCCATCATCACCAACCCCTTGAACGCTTCCGCACTCGATCTACAAGTGGTATGTAGATGCAAACTCACTCCCTTGACTCGTTGCTTAGATGAACTCATAGATGGATCTTGGTGAAACCGTAGGAAAATTTTTAATTTTTTGCAACGTTCCCCAACAGTGTCGTGCCGTTCTCATTGTTCTTTACCCACGTTACTCCTACGCTCTATATTTGGACCCGTCGAAGAACATACAAAAGAAAGATTACACACACATAAAGTATGTTCTGGACAGAGCTATGCTGGGCTTCAGCATGTGGGGTGGCTACATCCAACACAAAAAAACAAATAAAGCCGGTCTTTGTTTCAGCCACAAGACTGACTGCTGTTGCATCCAGCAACCGGCAAGAAGTGAGAATGATGGATTCTACGTCATCCATCTAATGATGGAGTACATAAGGGATGTGCAATCACTTTGCATGAAATCTTCATCCGATACCCATATCCAGAGATGGGCCGAAGCCTTTGGAGCCGTGCCGGATAATCGACTTCGAAATAATTTCTACCGGATCCAACAGGAAATTGCGTCCATCATCATCAAAGATGTCCTCGAAGAGAATGGGATGTTCTACACCGGTCCAATATCGCGAGCTGACGTCCGAACCCGCATTTCCCTACAGCATCAGGACATGACGCCTTTCACTAAGCTTGGGTGCACCCTTCCAAATATGGACAGATGGGAAGAGTGCACTGCTTAAAAACAATGTGTCTATTTAGTTACTTGTTACTTTCTGTACGACGAAACTTCGAATCTCTCAGTACGACAAAACTATTAGATGTATGGTGTCGCGCTCTAGTTAATTACTTTCGGTATGATAAAATTTGTTAACTATGTTTACTATATATGTTGCTTCTATTTCACAACTGTTTTGCTGAATTTGCTTCATGGTATATATATGTCAGGACCCCGACTCGATGTCACATCGATCTAGCCGGTAACACCTCATATCACTTTGCGGCCTCACGCACGGTATCCCCACGGGTGTCGCCTTACCTTTGCCCGGGACCGTTTGCGCCTTTTGGCTCACGTATATGATAGTGTCGCTAGCATCCATATGATAAGGAGCCCGGACTGACATGACTAGTCGTAAACCCAAAGTGGCACAGACTTACAGGGACAGGCATCCATGACCCAGCTTCGAACGTGTCGGTCATCAGCAAATGGGTCCGGGCTGTAGCACTGGGCTAGCAGGACTCCGGTAAACCGGGCTGTAGCGGGCTAACAGGACTCCGGTACTCAAAGCGTGACATTTCCCCGAAGGGACAGACACAGGAACGAAGAAGGACACATGCCGGCCAGCCTAAGTGTTCCGGAGCAGTAGCAAGCTACCATGGCTCTGTGGAAACACTAGGAGACATTTCCCGGTAAGAGAGGCTACTAAAGATAAACAACTAGATGGTCAGATCCCACACATACCAAGCATTTCAATAACATACACACAATATGCTCGATATGTGCAAATACAACATGGCATCACAACATGTCCCTACGACTCAAGTAATTTATTCATTAGGCTCCGAGGAGCGAGACATTACAAACATGGGTCTCATGACCCAACAATCAGAGCATACAAATCAAAGCACAAGCGGAAACTATCATGTCTGAGTACAGACGTCTATAAATGAAAAAGGCTGAAAAGCCTGACTATCTATCAGATCCTGCCGAGGGCACAAGATCGTAGCTGAGGTAACAAGCTAAACGTCGAAGTCCACGCGGAACTACTAGCGAGACCGAATTCTCTCTGCAAAAACATAAAATAGGCAAACGTGAGTACAAATGTACCCAGCAAGACTTACATCAGAACTAACTACATATGCATCATTATCAACAAAGGGGATGGTAGGGTTTGACTGCAACAAGCCAGCTTTGACTCGGTGGCTATCCTGAACTACGACTGCAAGTAACTCTTTTGAAGTGGCGCACACGAGTCCACATATTCACCAACCAATACACCACTATGGATCCGCTCCCGTCTCCCTACGAGAACGCCATCCATAGCACTCACGCTTATCTTGCGTATTTTAGAGTATCCACTTTCACTTGTCTATGAACTATGCAAGGGGTCCAAGTTTCCATATCCGAGGAATCCGGCTATTCGAATAGATGATGTTAACCCTGCAGGGGTGTACTTCTTCACACACGCTTTCGCCACTTACCGCCCTGTACACGTCATGTACCTCGGCAACCTTCAAGCGGAAGCCGGGCGAGGGAGTCGGCCACGACCTGACTAACCGAACAAGTCTCTAGTCCAGGTTTATCGCCTATTCGGGTTCCATCCGCAAGGAGATCCGGCCGGGGTGTCGCTCACGGCCCCAAACGATGTGTGCAGGGTTCCCAAGCCCACCAACCGGGTGCCACTTGGTACACCGTGCCATGGTGCCTAGTCTGTCCCAAGCCCACCTGTACCGGGTGCCACTTGGTAGACTACTAACACTACCTACAAACACCAGAAACTAATTGCAACTCCTGGACAGAGATCATGTTGATTAATAAGTCGAGAGGGGTCGAGTTACCGGAACCCAATGTGTGGTAGTAGTTGTTCATGGATCACAAACACAGAACTCAGTTCCTGAGGACGGCTGCAATGAGACAACCCACCATGTACTCCTACATGGCCTCTCACCGCTACCTTTACCAAATCGTGTTCACACACTTAGCTCACACACAGTAGGACATGTTCACACGCCTCTGATTCATCCCCGATGAATCAGACCTGACTCAACTCTAAGCAGTAGCAGGCATGACAAACAAGCATGAATGAGTAGGCACATCAGGGCTCAAACAATTCCTACTCATGCTAGTGGGTTTCATCTATTTACTGTGGCAATGACAGGTCATGCAAAGGATAAAGGGGTTCAGCTACCGCAGCAAGTATCAAATATGTCGTTGTTGTCCTAATGCAGTAAAAGAGAGCAGGAGCGAGAGAGTGGGATTTTATCGGAATGAACAAGGGGGTTTTGCTTGCCTGGCACTTCTGAAGATAACATTGAGTCTTCATCAGTGTCAACGATCACATCCTCGGTATCACGTCTATCGAGAGGGGACAAATACCGGCAACACAGAAGGAAACACAATCAATGCAATGCACAATATGATGCATGATCATGACATAGCAAAATGAATGTGTTTTGGGCTAATGCATCTAGCAACAAGTTAAATGAAGTTGGTTTGAATACAAGATTCAAATTCAAACTCCATATGTGATTATTTAAATGCCCTTTAATTGATTTGTGCTAAACAGCAGCTATAAGTTGTTCTAACATGCATGAAAATGGTACAGATGGATTCCTTGAATTTTTCTGATAATTTTTCATATATAATTTATTTCATTTGGAGTTACGGTTAATTTTTTATGATTTATTGAAGTTTAAACAATTTTCTGGAATTTTCTGATTTATTTTAAATCCAGAAAATCATTTAATGCGTCAGCATGACATCACCTTGACGTCAGCAGGTCAACAGGGCGCCTCTAGGTCAAACCTGACCAGTGGGGTCCACTGGTCAGTGACCCAGGGCTGTTTAGTGTCAATGGCAGGTGGGGCCGGGTCAAAGGCCACGTCAGCAGAGTCAATGCTGACGGGTGGGGCCACTGGATTAGTTAAAAACTAAACAGAAACTAATCTATAATTAATTAGCAGGTGGGGCCCTGCTGTCAGTGTCACGATTAATTAACAGAATTGATTAACTTTAAACTAATCCTAAACTAGAATTAGTCAGGGCCGGGCCCACATGTCATTGACCCAGGGGAGGTCAAACCCCCTGGTCAACTGGGGCTAATGCGCCGGCGTTTAGCCGCCGGCGACAACAAACGCGGCGGAGGGGCTCGGGATCGCCGCTCCGGCGACCATTCGGGCGGCGGAGACCACCCACGCGAAGCCCAGACTCGCGCGCATCTGGTAGTGCAAGTGGGAGGAGCTGGGGTGGCCGGAGCTGCCGGCGGCGAGCTCTTTGGCGGCTGCCGGAGCTCGGGCAATCTCGGGGTGGCGTTACAGAGCACGGGAGGAGGCGTTGTGGGTGTCTACGGTTTCATGCGATCGTGCTGATCACGATGGTGGGCTCGGGAACGAGCTGCGGTGGCTGTGGCCACGGCCACGCCATGGCCGGCGGCGAGAAGCTCTCGGCCGCGGTGGGAGTTGGGCTAGGGGGCGAGAACGGAGGGGGCGAGCACAGGAGAGGCAGCGGAGGCTCACAGCGGATCCATTCGAGGCGGAGACGAGGCCGGGGATGGTCCGGAGCCGGCGAATCGAACGGCGGCGAGTTCCGGTGGCCGAGGAGGGGAACGGCGTCGTGGCCGGCGATGCAGGGCTCCCGGTGTCACGTGAGTTGGTGGGGACGAAGAGGAAGGCGCGGCGGTTCCTCTGGAAGCATCGCCGAGGCGAGGGGTGGACACTGGCCGCGGTGGAGCTCGTCGGTGCTCTCGGGTGCTCGTGGTCGATCGTGAGAGAGAGAGAGCAGAGGGGATAGGGACGGAGGGAGAGATACGGGAGAGTGAGAGAGTTCGTGGGGGCCGCGTGGCGTCTCCAGGGAGTAGTGGAGGCAAGCAGGGAGGCAGGAGGTGGCCGAAGCAGGGAGGAGGTGGCCGGGGCGCGTGGCCGCGCGCGCCGGGCGCGTGCCCGTCCTCCTGGCAGAGGAGGAAGGCGACAGGGGAGGGAGGCGGCGGTGGGCTGGGCCAGCGGGAGGAGCTGGCCAGCTGGGCCGGCTACAGGTAAGTGGCCCAGGTAGTCCCTCTCTCTCTCTTTCTTTTTTTTTAATTCTGTTTTCTATTTTGCAGGTTTGTTTTGAATTTGGTTTTGAAACCAATTCAATTTATTTTGCTTCTGACAATATTTTAGGAGCTAAAAGAATTAAAACAATGCTCCACAAAATATTTCAGAATTATTGGACCTATATTTATTTAATGGTAGATATAAGTCCAATTCAAATAGCTATGATTTAAATTCAAAGTCCCAAAAATAAATCCTTAAAAATGTTCAATATTTTGGTTGGGACCAGAACCCTTACCAAAAATTATCAAACATTTAAGAAGAGCCATTTGGAGCAATGAATAAGATTTCTAGGGTTTTTGCCCCTCTTTTATTTAGGGTTTTGAGGCTTCCAATAATTCCCTCAGTTCAAATTTTCAGAATTTAAATATGATGCACACATGAGCTAGCCTAGAGCAATACCAGCAGCTAGGGATGTGACAACTCACCCCCACTAAACAAGAATCTCGTCTCGAGATTCAAGCGTAGGGTAGGATGAAGGGGAAACGCAAACTAGTACAATCTTCATGATCCAGGTTGCACTTCAAATGAACGTTGATTTGAACACCATCTTTGTCTTGTCGTCTTGCTCTGAGAAATCCTGTCAACATGACAGGGGGGAAGAAGGAGACTCTAGAAGGGTTGATCTTCTCTAAGATCGAACAACTCACGGAATGAGACATAACAATATCTCTCGAGCTGAGAGACGAAGCACACCTCTAGAGGGATGGAGTGGAACAGATGACGAGGGTTCACTAGGTAGACAATAATTCCACACTTAAGAAGGTGGTAATCGATTGTTAACGTAGCGAGGAGTTGAATTGCCATGATACCACGATGAAACATCCTGGAGGAGGGTGATTCGTAGATTATCCCCTTAAGTGGCAAAAAGAATTACCTTTGATTCAAAGATCATTGAAACTCTTTATACCAGCCTAAGGCAATCACAAGCGATCATTTGGAGGGGGTCGGTAGAATGGCATACTCGGACTTGGATGATGTGGATTACCTTGTTGAAGACAACGCAATGGATGAATTTACTTATCACCGGAAATGGAAGGGACATTGGTGGTGCAAGCTGGGAACAAAATGCAAATGCTGGGAATGATTCTAGTAACTGGGGAAGAACCCAACAACAGAGAGTGAATTCACCGTTTGAAAAGATCATAGCATTGCCGAGGAAACTGAGAGTAATCTCGGTTAGTGCCGATGATAACACGTAGCCCTTGTGCGTGCTCTCAAGAACTTGAGCATTTCCACATTCATCAAGGTTTTACCAACATCCGTGTCAAGGATCCTGGCCACACAACTTGCTACCACGATGAATGATGATGGATGATGCAGATGCAAAGGAAGATAACACTTTCTCAGATTTCACCCTTGGCGAGGCCAAGGAAAATAAAATCTGGATGATCGACCGAGAGACATTTAGCACTCCGCTTCTAATGTTCTCCTTGACGTGCTAGTGTAACCCATTCATAGATATGGTTTGATAACTAGAACATCAAGTAAAGGTCGGACTTCGGGAGCAATAGAATCCATAAGGAACAGTTACGGAGGTAAATCCTACGAAATCCTTATGGGGAGGTGGCCAACTTCCTCAAACAAGATACTACAATAATAGGTCTTCCGGCTGGGTGTGTTGGCCACGACATCCACTTTACCGGTTATCGAGGGACCAATATTATAGTTCTTGGGAAATGTTCCAACCATCATATATGCCTGAGATTCAGATGTGGTTGGTGTCAGGTTATTCCAGACTCATCGAGTCCAGGAAGAAAAATGAAAGTTTGCAACACAAATCGACGAGATGACGTTGCGAGATTCTCGGGAAATGAACTACGATAGCAAGCTCCAAAACATGAGCTGGTTCTGCTACAAACATGTGAACACGTTGTCCCAGACAAGCATGCCCACATGGTAGTCTTACAATAAAACACTACCGAGTTCTGGTTGGGAGCCATCATCGAGGATATCAAAGTCTTTACGCAAGTCCATGGATTAGATCCCAAGCATAGACTTCTTTTCCTTGAACAAGTCAATCAGTGGCTTGGTGTGCTAGGTTATACATATGGAATGAAGATGATCAGTCTAACAGACCACAGAATTCTTCGCACGTGCATGACCGACTTGGGATGATTCCAAAGGAGGTAAGACATGCTTTCTCGAATTCACGGCGGCAACTTACATCAAATGCACGTGAATCAAAGGAGGTCACTCCTTTCATCAAACAAGTACTTCATGAGCTAGCATGAAGAAAATGCTTTCAAAAGTTTCCAGCACTAACTTAATGTTCAACAACATCATGGAGGAGATAAGAATGTTGTCAATGGGCTCAACAACAACTCATCGGAATTTCCATATCACTGGACTTCCACCATCGTGTGAACACGGTGATAGCATTGATCAGACCCAAAAGATATAATGGTGTATGCTCGAGGGATCAACCACGAGTAAGACAACATTATGAACATCGTTGGTTCTGACTTGATTTGACGATAGCCCACACTCAAATCAAAGGATTGATAAGACAATAGGTCCAGCAACTGATCACAGGGACCAATCGATGAAGATATCATCTTTCTTCAATACACACTACACAAGAATATCCCTTTGGAACGAACTAAGTCAGGCAAGCTTTTATCTTCCAACCCTCCAAGTTGTCGTTTAGCTTAACCAACTAGCTCAGGGATATCTAACACCGATTCTTGGAGAAGGGGTGGTTCACAAGAAACCAACTTGATCACGAGCTCAACATAGCGGTCAGGTGACAACCCGGTAACACCTCCAAGAAGATATTTGGAAAGTCACGAGTCACCGGTATGTTACTAAGCTCGAGAACAATCTTGCCTTTTGAGGCAAGACGATATGATCAATAGAGCGAAGATTTGAATAATCCTAACTCATCGATCGAGGAGTGCACCGAGAACAAGGACTAGGTAGCATGATCAACCTTAGAATGATGATTCAAAACCAGCACGCTAAGAATGAAATTATTGTCCTTTAACTACCAAGCAACAAGGTTGCTAGGAGTATTGAATTCACACATCACGATTCACTTGTCGGCATTCCGGTTGCGACAACACGGAATCGAGGGATGAATAATAATGGCGAGAAGTATCACTACATCAAGAATTCACAAGAGCCGGTGCAATTCTCATGAAAATCCCGACATAAAGACGGTAATACTTCAGGGTAGAACAGAATCAAAAGCTGGGTTAGCAATTTGATCTGCGGAGCACAACTTCTTTGACCCAATCCTGGATATGGAAGAGGTACTGGAGTTTGTTTCTCCTAGTCGTTCTGCGAAAGAATGGCTTGACGGACCGCAAGAGTAATAGGCATCGATAAACGAACGCACGCATACTCTTGACTATCAATTGATAGACGAGGGCCAGAAAACAACTAAAGAGGGACAACTCAAAAGAACATATGATTTTCCAAGTTGTGGATGCATGGACTAGCATGTCGAACGAATTCAACATATTTCTTCCGGATAACCCATGCAGAAAGGTAGAACTGGCAGAGTCACAATATAGAATCGAGAACCCATCGAGAGCACTCTGATTGTGATCTTTCGATCAGCGAGGAACATCTGCCATAAACGGTTCATAGTATTTGGAAGAAGGAAATACCACGGACCTCGAGGACTAATGCAAGGGTTACTAATATCCTGAAGGAACTAGCAACACTATCAACATGATTTAAGTAGAGTGAATCTCGGGTTCAAAACCCAGGGATAGAATACCTACTACTAAATGGCATCACGGAATGCTTTCGATAATGACGGCCAGAGTCATCACACTGGAACATAAATCATGGCTAGACTACTAGATGATCCCCTGAGACACCTAGGGTCATAATAGTAACTCCAACATAATGTCAAGGCAACAGAATACCTCAACTCAACAATTAGTGTGATTGAGTTGGCATAAAGGAACATCGAAACCAGAGGGAAAGGATTTTGCAAATGCATCGGACTATTTAGAAACCTGGAATGACTCGGACAGCATGACGGCTGTAAATGCTCAGAAAAGATTTGAGACATTCACAAAAAGGGTGGCATAACCACTCAGAAGCACAATATCAAGGTTTCGAGATCAGCAATTAACATACAGAGGTAGAAACTGAACTGAGGCTTAATCCAACAACCTTATAAGTCTACGGATTAGTAACACGTGATCCTGATAGAAAGAAGAGATAGCCTAGTTCTTAACCCCGCAGGAAAGATAAGATGACTCAGATCAGAAGGCATAAGGTATAAGGAGTAAAAGAGCCTTACGTTCCATCCCACAATCAATTCCCTTATATAACTAAAGAATTTCTAGACTCAACTTCGACCAGTTTGGCTTGGTAATCCTACAGGCAGTCAAGCTCTGATACCAACGCTGTCAGGACCCCGACTCGATGTCACATCGATCTAGCCGGTAACACCTCATATCACTTTTCGGCCTCACGCACGGTATCCCCACGGGTGTCGCCTTACCTTTGCCCGGGACCGTTTGCGCCTTTTGGCTCACGTATATGATAGTGTCGCTAGCATCCATATGATAAGGAGCCCGGACTGACATGACTAGTCGTAAACCCAAAGTGGCACAGACTTACAGGGACAGGCATCCATGACCCAGCTTCGAACGTGTCGGTCATCAGCAAATGGGTCCGGGCTGTAGCACTGGGCTAGCAGGACTCCGGTAAACCGGGCTGTAGCGGGCTAACAGGACTCCGGTACTCAAAGCGTGACATTTCCCCGAAGGGACAGACACAGGAATGAAGAAGGACACATGCCGGCCAGCCTAAGTGTTTCGGAGCAGTAGCAAGCTACCATGGCTCTGTGGAAACACTAGGAGACATTTCCCAGTAAGAGAGGCTACTAAAGATAAACAACTAGATGGTCAGATCCCACACATACCAAGCATTTCAATAACATACACACAATATGCTCGATATGTGCAAATACAACATGGCATCACAACATGTCCCTACGACTCAAGTAATTTATTCATTAGGCTCCGAGGAGCGAGACATTACAAACATGGGTCTCATGACCCAACAATCAGAGCATACAAATCAAAGCACAAGCGGAAACTATCATGTCTGAGTACAGACGTCTATAAATGAAAAAGGCTGAAAAGCCTGACTATCTATCAGATCCTGCCGAGGGCACAAGATCGTAGCTGAGGTAACAAGCTAAACGTCGAAGTCCACGCGGAACTACTAGCGAGACCGAATTCTCTCTGCAAAAACATAAAATAGGCAAACGTGAGTACAAATGTACCCAGCAAGACTTACATCAGAACTAACTACATATGCATCATTATCAACAAAGGGGATGGTAGGGTTTGACTGCAGCAAGCCAGCTTTGACTCGGTGGCTATCCTGAACTACGACTGCAAGTAACTCTTTTGAAGTGGCGCACACGAGTCCACATATTCACCAACCAATACACCACTATGGATCCGCTCCCGTCTCCCTACGAGAACGCCATCCATAGCACTCACGCTTATCTTGCGTATTTTAGAGTATCCACTTTCACTTGTCTATGAACTATGCAAGGGGTCCAAGTTTCCATATCCGAGGAATCCGGCTATTCGAATAGATGATGTTAACCCTGCAGGGGTGTACTTCTTCACACACGCTTTCGCCACTTACCGCCCTGTACACGTCATGTACCTCGGCAACCTTCAAGCGGAAGCCGGGCGAGGGAGTCGGCCACGACCTGACTAACCGAACAAGTCTCTAGTCCAGGTTTATCGCCTATTCGGGTTCCATCCGCAAGGAGATCCGGCCGGGGTGTCGCTCACGGCCCCAAACGATGTGTGCAGGGTTCCCAAGCCCACCAACCGGGTGCCACTTGGTACACCGTGCCACGGTGCCTAGTCTGTCCCAAGCCCACCTGTACCGGGTGCCACTTGGTAGACTACTAACACTACCTACAAACACCAGAAACTAATTGCAACTCCTGGACAGAGATCATGTTGATTAATAAGTCGAGAGGGGTCGAGTTACCGGAACCCAATGTGTGGTAGTAGCTGTTCATGGATCACAAACACAGAACTCAGTTCCTGAGGACGGCTGCAATGAGACAACCCACCATGTACTCCTACATGGCCTCTCACCGCTACCTTTACCAAATCGTGTTCACACACTTAGCTCACACACAGTAGGACATGTTCACACGCCTCTGATTCATCCCCGATGAATCAGACCTGACTCAACTCTAAGCAGTAGCAGGCATGACAAACAAGCATGAATGAGTAGGCACATCAGGGCTCAAACAATTCCTACTCATGCTAGTGGGTTTCATCTATTTACTGTGGCAATGACAGGTCATGCAAAGGATAAAGGGGTTCAGCTACCGCAGCAAGTATCAAATATGTCGTTGTTGTCCTAATGCAGTAAAAGAGAGCAGGAGCGAGAGAGTGGGATTTTATCGGAATGAACAAGGGGGTTTTGCTTGCCTGGCACTTCTGAAGATAACATTGAGTCTTCATCAGTGTCAACGATCACATCCTCGGTATCACGTCTATCGAGAGGGGACAAATACCGGCAACACAGAAGGAAACACAATCAATGCAATGCACAATATGATGCATGATCATGACATAGCAAAATGAATGTGTTTTGGGCTAATGCATCTAGCAACAAGTTAAATGAAGTTGGTTTGAATACAAGATTCAAATTCAAACTCCATATGTGATTATTTAAATGCCCTTTAATTGATTTGTGCTAAACAGCAGCTATAAGTTGTTCTAACATGCATGAAAATGGTACAGATGGATTCCTTGAATTTTTCTGATAATTTTTCATATATAATTTATTTCATTTGGAGTTACGGTTAATTTTTTATGATTTATTGAAGTTTAAACAATTTTCTGGAATTTTCTGATTTATTTTAAATCCAGAAAATCATTTAATGCGTCAGCATGACATCACCTTGACGTCAGCAGGTCAACAGGGCGCCTCCAGGTCAAACCTGACCAGTGGGGTCCACTGGTCAGTGACCCAGGGCTGTTTAGTGTCAATGGCAGGTGGGGCCGGGTCAAAGGCCACGTCAGCAGAGTCAATGCTGACGGGTGGGGCCACTGGATTAGTTAAAAACTAAACAGAAACTAATCTATAATTAATTAGCAGGTGGGGCCCTGCTGTCAGTGTCACGATTAATTAACAGAATTGATTAACTTTAAACTAATCCTAAACTAGAATTAGTCAGGGCCGGGCCCACATGTCATTGACCCAGGGGAGGTCAAACCCCCTGGTCAACTGGGGCTAATGCGCCGGCGTTTAGCCGCCGGCGACAGCAAACGCGGCGGAGGGGCTCGAGATCGCCGCTCCGGCGACCATTCGGGCGGCGGAGACCACCCACGCGAAGCCCAGACTCGCGCGCGTCTGGTAGTGCAAGTGGGAGGAGCTGTGGTGGCCGGAGCTGCCGGCGGCGAGCTCTTTGGCGGCTGCCGGAGCTCGGGCAATCTCGGGGTGGCGTTATAGAGCATGGGAGGAGGCGTTGTGGGTGTCTACGGTTTCATGCGATCGTGCTGATCACGATGGTGGGCTCGGGAACGAGCTGCGATGGCTGTGGCCACGGCCACGCCATGGCCGGCGGCGAGAAGCTCTCGGCCGCGGTGGGAGTTGGGCTAGGGGGCGAGAACGGAGGGGGCGAGCACAGGAGAGGCAGCGGAGGCTCACAGCGGATCCATTCGAGGCGGAGACGAGGCCGGGGATGGTCCGGAGCCGGCGAATCGAACGGCGGCGAGTTCCGGTGGCCGAGGAGGGGAACGGCGTCGTGGCCGGCGATGCAGGGCTCCCGGCGTCACGTGAGTTGGTGGGGACGAAGAGGAAGGCGCGGCGGTTCCTCTGGAAGCATCGCCGAGGCGAGGGGTGGACACTGGCCGCGGTGGAGCTCGTCGGTGCTCTCGGGTGCTCGTGGTCGATCGTGAGAGAGAGAGAGCAGAGGGGATAGGGATGGAGGGAGAGATACGGGAGAGTGAGAGAGTTCGTGGGGGCCGCGTGGCGTCTCCAGGGAGTAGTGGAGGCAAGCAGGGAGGCAGGAGGTGGCCGAAGCAGGGAGGAGGTGGCCGGGGCGCGTGGCCGCGCGCGCCGGGCGCGTGCCCGTCCTCCTGGCAGAGGAGGAAGGCGACAGGGGAGGGAGGCGGCGGTGGGCTGGGCCAGCGGGAGGAGCTGGCCAGCTGGGCCGGCTACAGGTAAGTGGCCCAGGTAGTCCCTCTCTCTCTCTTTCTTTTTTTTTAATTCTGTTTTCTATTTTGCAGGTTTGTTTTGAATTTGGTTTTGAAACCAATTCAATTTATTTTGCTTCTGACAATATTTTAGGAGCTAAAAGAATTAAAACAATGCTCCACAAAATATTTCAGAATTATTGGACCTATATTTATTTAATGGTAGATATAAGTCCAATTCAAATAGCTATGATTTAAATTCAAAGTCCCAAAAATAAATCCTTAAAAATGTTCAATATTTTGGTTGGGACCAGAACCCTTACCAAAAATTATCAAACATTTAAGAAGAGCCATTTGGAGCAATGAATAAGATTTCTAGGGTTTTTGTCCCTCTTTTATTTAGGGTTTTGAGGCTTCCAATAATTCCCTCAGTTCAAATTTTCAGAATTTAAATATGATGCACACATGAGCTAGCCTAGAGCAATACCAGCAGCTAGGGATGTGACAATATATGTGCATCTCTGACAAGTATATAGATCAACGATGGCGAGGAAGTGGTATGCCGTGTATGTAGGGCATGTTCCAGGTGTGTATGATGAGTGGCCGGAGTGTCAGGCCCAAGTCTCTGGCTTCTCCGGCGGAAGCCAGAAAGGGTTTGATAGCAGAGCGGAAGCCGAAACTAGTTACTTGAGATTCATAGCACAACAGGGGATTCAGAACCAGCACCGCTGCAAAAACTACTACATAATACCGCTTTTGATCATCGTGATCGCTCTTATCTTCTACGCGGTCATATCATAGTCTACATTGATGATGAAACATGAGTGTGTGACCATGTAGTTGCATGTATTGAGAACTTGTAATGACTTGTAACGCTATTTCGAGACATGTATTCAACCATGATTGATGATGATGAGATATTTGAGACATGTCGAGACTTCTAATAACTTTGGCTCATCGATGACTCACTTGCTTTTCAATGAATATGCATGTTACTGTATAAACGGTGGATCTGTTTAAGTGTGTACAGAGCCAAAACGCAAAAAAAAAGTTAGCAGTGGCGTGGGGGTAAAGATTACCAGTAGCACTCAAGTAACAGTAGCACTGGCTAGTTCCACGCGTTGTAGATAATTATCAGTAGCACTGGGTGAAAGCGAGCTACAGCTAGCTTTAGATACTAGTAGGGCTGGGCCAAACAAGCGCTACTGCTAAAAAATAGCTGTAGCGCCGTAGCAGTAGCGCGCCTGCCCACGCTACTAATAGCAAGAAACCCAGCGCTACTGGTAAGGGTTTTCCTGGTAGTGAAGCCCTAAGATAACTCTCTCTTTCCCCCATTAAACAGGATGTCACATCATATTTATTTTTTTTGGTTAGGTGTCATGATTAAGATATAGTCCAAGTGTAGTATTGGAACTTCCCTTATAGGGGTGATTGATTTCTACTACTCATCAACAAAGAAGTTTGTTTCATTTTGGAAAACAAATAAATCATCTAGCTACTAGACATATGAAAAAAAATACCAGTTGAGATGCTTTGAGCTCAATGTCTAGAAATTTAACCTACTTTGTTCTAGAGAAATATAAATTTTTTCCATGGAGGAGAGAAAAATTAAGTTGGCGACATATGTATGTGACATGGTTCTAGCTAGCTAGACTATAGAGAAAAACACATCAAACGTGGCCGGGTTCTATTGTGCATCTTTACCATTCCTTTGTTGTGGGATGTATTTAAAATGTTGTGATGTTTTTGCATTGATTTTCATAATGTGCAAAAACAATACTTTGACGATGTTGCGAAAACGTGTACATAAATATTGCATTCATTTTTTCAAGCTGCAAGAATTTGAATTTAAGTGGCATTTGAAAGTGAGGAAGGTCGCCGATCATGCACTAACTTCGTGCGACTGAAACACGTGTGTGTCCCTACATAGAAAGAAGCTCAAGTGAAAGTTTTGTAACGTAAATAAATCACTTCAGTATTTCTTGTTATTTTTCTTCGATTCACACATTTTGCATCGGAGACAACTGTACTATACTACTAAAACAACAATCAGAAATCTGAATCTTAGTCTCAGGTAAGATTAAGGTTTTTTTTTTCTCTGAGAGTATGAATAGGTTGTACTCGAGGTACGAATAACTAAGACTCCAAATAGGACTGACCGAATAGCTGGTCTTTAATTCTTCAGTTATATGAATTCCAGCTTGATGTCTCACATGCACGTAGCACCATACGTAATCTTAAGCTAATCCAAAGCAAAAGTCAAAACACAATGTACACATTATATATAGCTGGTTTGTCCTATAGACTGTCACATCTTCATATAAGTGCATTATCCATGTCGACGTATGAACAGTTTACTTTCAAGAGCAGCTAGTTAAGGAATACCTTTTTTATGACGGAAGAGTTCAATCACATGAGCTAGAACAATCACTTAAAATTACGAGTTATTTTCTATGATTTAAACTTCACAAACCTAATATATCACGGCTTACTCGTACAAGAACCCAATAGCTAATGGTTGTAGAAAACCAACAATTTTATTATATATATTCGGTCGGTCTTGTCTTAGTTATTTGCATAGCTTCCATATTATTTCATTAATTGGTGGGGAGGTTGCATGTGTAATTTGTTCTTTTTCTTACCAAGGGTTATTAATTTCCATGTGGCCATAAACAAAAAAATTAGCGAGCAAGTAGACTAGTACTTTTGAAATTTCATCACGTCATTTAATATGTGTAGTCAATGAAGTGTACAGAAAATTGTGATTGTCTATACTGAACCTTCATAGTTATCTAGACTACATTAGACTATCCACGGTGGGAGTAATATAGGTTATAACATCACACATATCTAGAAAAAATAGATAATATGGCAAGTAATTAATGAAGAAAGAGAGGCATGTAGTAATAGCCACCGCCATGTACATCGCGTGCCCACCATCATGGCCACGCGAGAGGAAGATCCCGTCGTCCACTGGCCGCTGGCAGGCTTTGCCCGGCGGCGTAAGCTAGCGGCGGCAAGGGGGAGACGTGGAGAAGGGAACGCTGGTGGCCGAGATTTGTTTCCCCATGTGCCGCCCATGCGGAGCGACCATGTCCCATACATATGCTGCCAAC
>NC_041389.1:9041372-9043137 GCF_002162155.2 Triticum dicoccoides
AAGTTTATATTTTTCTTCATAAATTGCAAGGCATTGAGCTAACGATCATCTTTAGTTCTTTTTTTATGTCTACTAGGTTGATGATTTCTTTGTTTTCCAAAAAAGCAAAGCTTCTTTGTTTATGTTTAGTAGAAATTAATCACCCCTATAAGGGAAGTTTCAATACTACACCTTGGACTATATATTAATCATGACACCCAAGAAAAAATCTGTTTAATGGGGAAAGAGAGAGTTACCATAGGTATTAGCACCAAAATCAAGACAACTCATGCTCGTCTCAAGAGCTCTTTGATACAATAATAAGATACAATGCATTTGAGGAGTTTTATCTAAATAGATATTCAATGCATATGATATAGCTTAAAGTATAATGCATTGGGTGTGCTCTAATACAAACATATCAACCTAAGTACCCGTTCTCTCTCCTTCTTAAATGCATGATTGGCTTGATAGCTTCTTGTTGTAATGGGTTGCCCTGATTTAATCATCACGTTCTATATAAAAATGTTATCTTCGGCCTGCCCACAACAGTCTAGTCTTGGTAAGTGTTAAGGCCTTTCGCAGTGTAGTTGAGCCATGCTACTAGAGGTAGTAATATACAATGTGATGTGATGAAAAGTTTACTAGATAGTTCCCTTGTTTATGGCTTCAATTTGTGCAAGTTACTTATTCCTAACAAGTCATCATATATAAGGAAATATCAGTTCACATACGCAAACCTCCTCTTTTATTTATCAAATGATTATCACCTTAATTAAGAAAGTTAGAGAGATTTCAACAAGTGACTACATACGAAGCAAAATGAGTGAATCTACACTCTAAAATAAGTCTACATACATCCATATGTGGTGTCCATTTAAAATGCCTAGAAAGACAAATATTTGAGAACGGAGGAAGTAGTATATATATATATATATATAGCTAGCCCCCATACTAGGAATTCTTTGCCCTCTCCTTAAGCCACATCATCAAAATAAATATGGCCATTGGATGTACTAGCTTAGTCCGTAGTAGCCATCCGATCTAGACGCTGAGATGCGTTGCGCTAAGCAGCATGCAAGCATGCTGAAACTGAGGTTTGCATGCAATAACTGTCCCTTGCTACTACTCCACGGATGGTCTGATGGTGTGAGCTATGACGAATAAATATTTCGGGAGGAGATGGGCACGCCATGCATGCATGGCAAGGCAAGGTAGGCTAGCAGCCACCTCTGGCCTCCTTTTCTTTTCTTTTAGGAGCACACCCTGGAGAAATGGATATGAGTGGTAACTTGGAAGGAGCAGGTATAGCAATATTAGCAAGGACGCATCGACAGCTTTCTGAAGGTGACAACACTTGGTCAGTTAAAAAACATTTATTTTAAGATATAATTGTGCCATTTCTTTGTTTTGAAGGTTTGAACTTTGAAGTGACACTAGTAGAAAAGAGGGTTTTGGTCCAGGCTGAGTTAGCCCATTAGTCCCGGTTCAGTCCAGAACCGGGACCCATGGGGGCATTAGTCCCGGTTCGTGAGTCCAGGGGGCCGGCCGGGCCACGTGGGCCATTTGTCCCGGTTCATCTGGACCTTTTAGTCCCGGTTGGTGCCACGAACCGGGACTAAAGGGTGTGATGCCCATTAGTACCGGTTCGCGGCACCAACCGGTACTAAAGGTTAGACCTTTAGTCCCGGTTCGAGCCACCAACCGGTACTAATGGGGTTTGAGGCATTAATACCGGTTCATGGCACGAACCAGTACTAAAGGTCCCATTTTCAAACTCTACCCC
>NC_041389.1:9043369-9083087 GCF_002162155.2 Triticum dicoccoides
GTTTAAAAAAAAATAAAATAAAATGATGGAAATGTCAAAAAAATAAAAGAAAATAAGTTTTCCATGTGATATGTGGTCTAGTTCTTGGAAAAATTTGCAAATGTGAATTTTGACTTTATTTGCAAAATCTCTCTGGAATTTGTAAAATGGGGATAACTTTTGCATACTAATTCGGATGAAAAAGTTTTTTATATGAAAAATCATCTACTCGAAAAGTGACATCCGAATTTAACCGGGGAAACCCCGTTAAACATTTTCAAAATTCTCAAAAACCTAACAGAAGAAAAGATACGGGGCTTTTAAGATCTGGAGGCAAAATAATTCATCAAATTTCAGTTTTTTTTTAATTTTTGTTAAATCTGGTCAAACTATCGTCAAACTACTTATTCAAGAAGTATTAGTGTTACTAAATAATTATTCAAGAATATTAGTGTTACTAAATAATTATTTCAGTTTTTTTGAATTTTGGTCAAATCTGGTCAAACTGTGGTCAAACAAATTATTCAAGAAATTTTAGTGTTACTAAATATTAGTGTTATTTTTTAGAACAATAGTTTCAAACTCAAACAGTGAAATGTGTGACTTCATGCTCAAGCTAAATTCCTGAGGTTAATATGATTGACATCTTACTATTGTCAGGAAAATAACAAGTGCAGACTTGGAAACGAGGGAGAATAGAACCCCGGAAGTTAAGCGTGCTCAGACTGGAGTAGTGAGAGGATGGGTGATTAGAGGTTAAATTGAGCAGTGATGAGGGGTGATTAGAGATGAGAGGTTAAAATAATTCAAAATTTTGAAAATCAAAAAAAATTCTAAAAATTTTTTTTTTTAAAAAAAATCATAAAATTTTCTTTAGTACCGGTTGGTGTTACCAACCGGGACTAAAGGTGGACCTCCAGGCAGCGGCCACGTGGAGAGCCTTTAGTCCCGGTTCGTGTAAGAATCGGGACTAAAGGGGGAGGCTTTAGTAACAACCTTTTAGTCCCGGTTTCAGAACCGGAACTAAAGGCCCTTATGAACCGGGACAAATACCCCATTTTTTACTAGTGTGATATTGCAAGGGCCCTCCCACCGTACTTCAATTAGCTGCATCCCGTATGCATTTTCCAAAATCACTCAAAACACATATTTGTAAAGGATGTTTGTACAGTTCATGCATGTTAGAGTTTTGCACAATTCTTGTTTTGTATAAATCCCGCAGCAACGCGCGGGGCATTTTTCTAGTTACTAAGGTGCACAAGTCCTTGCTAATGAACCCATGGCTGTCTACGGAGTAGTAGTATATAATCTAGAAAAGTACAAAGGTTCGATCATGACTATTTCTATGTACACCTCCTTGATTATATATTAAATTGATGGTGCCTTCTCTTAATTTAGACAACGTGCTATCTAAATTGTCTGCAATGACCAATCAAACTAGTCATGATGGGGAGTAATTTAGACTAGTAACATGCATATGTTACTAGTCTATGTTACTACCTCTCTATAGTGGATTGTAATATATGTGTGATGTCATGCAACACTTCATTTATTAGGTTGTAAACTCATCTTGTCTTGGTATGTATGATGTTACTCATGCTATGACTACCCATAGTGGGAGTAATATAGGTGATAATCTCACACATATCTAGGCAAAATAGATTATGTGGCAAGTAATTAATGAAGAAAAAGAGGTATGTGATAACATACTAATCAGACTGGCAACAGTGGGAGTAATTTCAAGAGTAACATCAGGTCCAACTCAGCAAATTTTTTTATGTAGCAATGAGTTAACGAGGAGAGAAGTAAATTGAGTAACTTAGCTAGTTACTCATTATATGAGTAACATCACACATACCAACACAAAATGAGCCGATAACCTAATAAATGAAGCTTTGCATTGTACTACACATATGTTACTATCCACTATGAAGGTAGTAACATAGTCTAGAATTGTCTATATGTTACTACTGTAAGTTACTTTCCACTGTGACTGTTCTTACTCATAGTATGAGAAACATCACACATACCAAGACAAGAAGAGTCTACAACTTAATAAATAAAGTGTTGCATGACATCACACATATGTTACTACTCACTATGGAGGTAGTAACATAGACTAGTAATGGTCTAACTTACTCCCCACTGTGGCTATTCATACTATGAGTAACTAGCTATGTTACCAAATGCCTCTCTTTCTTACCGAAAAAGGGTTTCCCCCCGCTTTGTATTAGAAAGCAACCAACACCGATACAGAGGAGTGCTCGGGCGAGAAGCACAACAAGCCCAAATGAAAGAAAAAGAAGAAAGAAGAAGAAAGAAATGCCAACGACGGCAGCTCGACAAAGCGCGGATGACCCGCCACCGCTGCGCCCTCCGAAATAGACCCACCACAGACCCAGGCTCCGACCCGCCGCGTACCAAGCAGCACCTCTAGCAAGGGATGCGACGTCGACGACGCTGCTGCCTGGACGTGTCCTAGGGTTTCCCCCGGCACGCGAAAGGAAGTGGGGGATGGATACATCCGACACCCTCCAAGAAGGGATGGTGGCAACCGCAGGTGTCACCGCATCGGAGCCGGAAGAGAGCCGGCAAGGGATTTCTCCCGCACTCCAAGCCCCACCGCCCAACCAGGCCGAAGCCAACCAGCCACCTCGCCGCCCACCAGCATGCGCCACCGCGGTCTTGACGCCACCCACGCCGCCTCACCGAGATCACCACCACGAGGCCAAGAGGATGGAGAGAGACGCACGAGGCGACAGGAGCAGCAGCACCGGAGCCACGCGGGAGGGAACTACCTCCACCGCAGTCGTGCGGGAGGCCCGAGTCTCTGGCACCGTCGCGATCGCCGTCCGAACGCAGCAGCAGGGCATACCAGGCCACCCCTGGCCCGGCCAGGCCCGATTTGGGCCCGTAAAGCCCCGCCGGCCATGCTGCAGCAGGGCGGCACCAGCGCCGCCAGCATCCACCCGCCCATCGCCGCTCCCTGCCTCCCGGAAGCCACACCGACGACCCTCCCCGCCGCCGGCCCACCCAGACCCAGATGGGGCCCGAAGGGCCCAGATCTGGGCCGAGCGGGCGCCGCCAGATCGCATCGCCGCGCCGCCCCGCCGCCAACGGCAGCGCCGCCGCCCAGAAGATCCCCCACCACCACGCCGGAGAGCACCGCCGCCGCGCCGGACCGCCGCCGCCTGGGAGCACCCCGCAGCGCCGCCCCGCCCCGCGTCGGAGCGACCCGCGAGGGGAAAGGCCAGAGGCCGCCGCCGCCAGCGCCGCCCGGGCCAGGCCCGGCCGGACGCCAGCGACGGCGGCAAGGAGAGAGGGGAGGGGGGGCTCGGGGAGGAGGCGCTGGAGGCGCGACCGGTCGCCCGCGGGGGCGACGCGGCCGCGAGAGGAGGGGGGATGCTAATCTGTGAGCGAAAGATACATAAAGGTGTTATTGGGTTCTGCCTCTCTTTCTTCATTAATTATTTGTCACATTATCTATTTTGCCTAGTATACGTGATGTCATCATCTATGTTATTCTCGTTGTGGGTAGTCTGAAGGGTAGAGCAGCCACCTCCAAAGGTTGACTCGGAAATCGAGGAAACCTTTATATTAGAGACGATGAAATACATATTTTTAATTCCTCTACCCTGCCGACTGGAATGCATCCTTGAAGTGCGACTTTTAGGATGTATAGCACGACACAATTTGTCCATCTCCCATTCATGTATCAGGAATGCCATTATTATTAGAGATGTGCATATCCAAGGATTATACTGCGATCTAACGCTGGGTCATGGAGATTTAATAAAGGGACCTTAAACCAATCCATGTCGAGAAAACAACTTGGTCTGGTCTAGTCAGCAAGGCAATATGCATTGATGGTGGTAGGAAGGTTCCCCTTCCCTTACCTCCCACCCAAAAAATAAAGAGCTGAAAATGTGACAACTCGATATGACCAAGCATCACTTTATTGCAGCCTATACAGTTTAGTGAAGAGTGGATAGAGTACTAACTGTATATTAGATTTAATGCATATAGCATGATAATGTTTTTTGAATTAAGAATGCAAAACTTTGTGGGCTATACAGAAGCAGCTTGAGATTTTTTCGGTAAGCTATGTTCTCTCTTATTTCTGGAAAAGAATCCACACCATGGCCATGTAATAATATGGTCTCGTTCTCGAGTGATATGATGCGCATGTTTCTCTTATATGGCATAAGAATGTCTCTAATTACACTGACAGATAATTATATGTCAGAGTAATCCTACTAACCTAACTTTCCCTGCGAAAAAAAGGCAACATAAAACTTAACTTTTTGTGTGCTACTTAGTACTCCCTCTGTTCCTAAATATTTGTCCTTTTAGAGATTTCAAATGGACTACCACATATGAATGTATATCGACATATTTTAGAGTGTAGATTCATTCATTTTGCTCCGTGTGTAGTCATTTGTTGAAATCTTTAGAAAGGCAAATATTTAGGAACGGAGGGAGTAGTTAGTAACCTAGAGATGATACTTCTTAGTGTGCAAAGCTATATGTACCTGGTCTGCAAAGCACTGCGTACTTCCTCCATCTTGAAAACGTACGTGCAAGTTTTTCATCTTGACCCATGCATAATATAAGGTGTCTGTACAGATTTATTAACTGCGCTCTTTGTTTGTACCCATATACATCTGTATTTCAATATTATTTAAATTTATTTAGAAGCCACCTGTATGGTACTCTCTCTCTCTCTCTCTCTCTCTCTCTCTCGGTTTTATAAGTCTCTTAATTAGCATTCCCACTCAAATAAAAAATTGCCAGATAATTTGCAGTATATACAAGTTTGGTTGGGTGTATGCATCATGCTGTTTGCACACCTCACATGCATGTGTCGGCATGGTCAACTGCATACACGTCAGATGATTGCAATTATTTATACGAATACACATATATATACATCGAAGGATTATCTGTAAACTTATCTTCCTCCAAAAATCTCCTAGCTTAGCTCCTTATTTCCTAGGGTTCTTTTGGCAAAAGTCCATGGATAAGGATTGTTTCCAAGGCTTTGTAAGGATGCTTTGACTGATCGGATGTTTAGATACAACCATTTCAATGCTCCCTCTCTTTCGATTTATTAGTTTTGTTTATTACTAGGTAAAAATTTCGAGCAATGAAATACGAGTTGTGTGCCACAAAATAATTACATATCAATTATTTGTTGCTGAAAAAATAAAAAATAAAAAAATGAGGTGGAGGGCTTGCATCTGTGTGATGCTGTGGGTGGCTTGGAAATGAGATCACTTAGATATACATAGGATATATCATTAAATTTGTGTTTGCAAGATCCCTAAAAAAATTGTATTTGCAAGAAGTTTCGATAGTATACTTTGTGTGACATATACTTGTATTTTATTGGTTAAATTGACGATCTAAAAATACAGGTAATACTTATAAACCAGAAAGTCGGGACTAGGAATACAATCTATGGGATCAACGCCTTCATCAATAGGAACTCCTTTGCAAGATGAGAGGCTCTTTCAGTTGTGTAGCTGGAGGGAGACGAGAAGATCAAAGCGCCCAACGAAAGTACAGCGCAACATTTCAACATCGAACTTATTTATTTTTATGAAAGGCATTGCCAATACAAAGCAACAACCCAAGAGTCTTACAACAAGTATCAAGTCTTTCAAGTCTTCAAAATTATACTACAACACCTTCATTTCTTGTTGCCATAGTATATTGGTCAGGACGTTTGGTACCAAGTAGCTAGCTGCTTGTCGCCTCTATATAAACCATGCCATCCTTCAAGCTCAGAGCACACTGCAATTTGCAAGCACAGAAGCAATACTTGATCCCCAACAAGATCGACTAGCTAACTAAGAAGATGGCCCTTGGCAAGGTGACTCAATCAGTTTTCGTCTTGTTGTTCCTCTTGTTCTTGTTCTTCTTAGCATGTTGCTAAAATTCAAGCTTTTGATTTTCGTCTGGCAGGCGGCTGCGAGTTGGCGCTCCTGGATCACGGGCGATACCACTTTGGTAACTAGATTAAGCCGAAGCTCACCTCTTTCCATGTTTAATTTCCATGAGCCAACCTATTACGCGTATTTTCTGCCGTACCTAAATTAACCTGGCTAGCTGCATCCTTGCATATGCATGTTCAGGTGAAGGTGCAAGCGTTCACGGCAAACAGCGGGTATCCATGTGAGAAGACGCATAACATGTTTCCGGTGATGGTGCGGGTCACGGCACTGGATGAGGCGGGAGGCTCCAAACCGCAGCGGCACGTTGGTGTTGATATCGTGGCTGTACTCGACATCAGCGGGAGCATGTTCGGGGACAAGCTGGAGCAGATGAAGCAGGCCATGACAAACGTCATTGACAAGCTCGGCAACGACGACCGGCTCTCCATCGTATCCTTTGAGTCCAATGTGTACCGCCTCATGGAGCTCACATACATGTCTGAGCAAGGCCGGAGAGCCGCTCGGGACAAGATCAATGAGCTCTTCACCAAAGGTGGCACCAACATGGGCCCGGCTCTGCACGAGGGAGCTCAGGTAATCCCTTGACTTGGTGAATCTGGATGGATATTGGTGTGGTGGGCTAGCAGCATGTACATTGAACTTTTTGACAAAGGAAATTTTATTCATTTTATCGACTCAAGAAGATGCAGTTACAAAGAATTCATACCAGGCCAGACGATCACACACACAATGATTTTTTAAGCAACTTACATGATCTTGCAAATTAATCAAAACTATTTTAATATTTTCAGCGGTCATAGTTAAGTAAGTTGCTTGTAGAACCATGGTTGTTAGCTATGAAACACTCGAGAAATTTATGTTGTGAAAGACTTGGGTACTATTTTAGACCCCAAAATGTGATGATAATAATACATGTACAAGATTTCATGTATGGAGGTTTTGTACTTATAAATTGAACATTAATTACTAAGTACTTTTACAAACTATATTTCTCGTCTTTTGTATCTCATACACTTTTCAAGATAACACATAGGCATATTAAGTAAACATACAAATTAAATAATTATATTTGAACATTTCTGTGGTACGTGTATCAAATACAAAATATACTCATTAATGAAGAAGTTTGCACATCTCCATGCATGTGGCACGTAAGGGCAACCCCAATGCAGTACTACTATATCTAATGTCATTAAATCGATGTTTAAATATAATAGCCTCAATGAACTCACTTGCTTTACACGTCTCCATGCATGTGTTTAAAATATAGCACATATGGAAGACTTATTGAAAAGAGGGCACTAAACCTACGAAACCTACTTGCTTTTCATCTTGCTATTCTTACTGTACATACCCCCAGTGTATTCTTAATCAAGTGCCTGCTAAGATTAGATTTAAGCGGTGTGTCTTAAAATTTTCACCTATTTGTTCTATCAATGATCGATCAGTGCTACATACATATAGGATTTCCCTGCAAATAGAACGTCGGTTTTATAAGCATGGAAAATCGAATGTCTGAGGTGAATTATGTAACGAACGATTGTAATAACACTTTTACTTAATTAATATATGAGGTTGGTTAAAAAAAATCAAACGGCCGAAGTGGCAAATTATATTGTCGCGAGGATGACAATTTTCTTTAACAAGCATGGCAAATCCTTGCCATGTTCAGTTTTTTGCCAGGAATTGTCATACTTGTTATAGGAAATTGCCATCCTCACGACAACATAATTTGCCTAAAACCTGTTCGATTTGCCATGCTCAAAAATCTAATGTCGGATTTAGTATTTCTGTACATATATATAGCCATGATTTTTTTTTTCCGAACGAATTCTTCCGTCCATAATTTTTTCCTGTTGTTATGCTAGGTTTTGCGGGGGCGCCAAACTCAGGAGATGAGCAGCCGTGTAGGTTGCATCGTGTTCCTGTCGGATGGTTTGGACGATGGTATCTTCAAGGAAACTATTAGCCCTGATTTCCCAGTGCACACCTTTGGCTTGGGCGACGACCACGACCCTCATGCCTTGAAGTACATCGCCGACCAGACCTCCGGCACCTACTCCTTCGTCAACAAGGACCCCAAGAAGATTAACTACGCCTTCCAGCTATTCATTGCTGGCATCACGTCCGTCGCCGCCACGTCCGTCGAGATCACCCTCGGGACTCCTTATGGTGTCCTCATATCGTCCATCGCGTCTGGAGGCTACCCCAACAAAACTGGCGCCGACGGGCGGTCTGGCACCGTGCACATCAACAACATGTACGCCGGTGACAAGAAGAACTTCATCGTCTACCTGGTGCTGCCAGCCACAAAGGAGGGCAAGCAAACGGTCCTGACCATTGGTGGCCAGTACCATGGCCTCAGTGCCGTGAGCAAGCAGCTGGCCGACATTGACGTGTCTGTCATGCGACCACTTGATAAATACTCCAGCAAACTATCCGAGGACCATGATGTGGCACAAGAGCTCGCACGGGTGAAACGGCTGAATGAAATCCGCTCAGCTTATGAGGCAGAAGAGCTCGCACGGATCAATCAGCTCAAGGCCAATGGTTCACTTTCTCCTCAACAGCAACAAGCCTATCTTGCTAGTCTTGCTAGCAGGATGAAAACATTATTGGACACTTTCCAAAATGTGCCAGCCTTCAAGGAGGATTATCAGAAGATGGTGCCGGCAGACATCCGCAACACCGAACAGTACAAGAAATCAGGGCTCCCTTACATGTTGTCATGGCTATCTTCGAACAATTGGCAGCGTGCAACCACCATGGACGATCTCTTCAATGCTCATTTCCTGACCCCGGGCCAAAAAGATGTCCAGGACGCCAGCAAGGCTGCCGATGCCTCTGCAGCCGCTGCCGCTGCTAATCCTGCTGCTTCTCCTTCTCCTACTACTAGATGGGGAAAGATCATCGCAAGGGCAAAGAGCAACCCCTGCTCTTGCTTGCTACCGAGTGTTGCTGTGGCACTTGCACTGGCCTCGCTCTTTCTAGCGATGCTCTACTCTGCAGTCGAGGGAAGCTCCAAGCCGGCGATGAACTTAGGCCCGCTGCAGTATCCCATTCTCACAGACAGCAACTATGCTGCATGGGCCATCAAGATGGAGGCATACATGCGTGCTCAAGGAGTTTGGGACGCGGTGGTAGCCAAAGATCATCCCAAAGTTTCTGCGAGAAACAACCAAATGGCATTAGCCGCCATTTACCAAGCTATCCCGGAGGGGACGTTGTTCCTCCTATCCCAAAAGAATACAGCCAAGTCGGCGTGGGAGGCGCTCAAGACCATGCACATCGGAGACCAGCGCCTGAGGGATGCCAAGCTGCAAACCCTCAAGCTGGAGTTTGAGGGGTTGCGCATGAAGGAGACGGAGTCCACCGACGACTTCGCCGTCCGGCTGACGACGGTCGTCAACAAGATCCACGCACTCGGTGAACGCATCGAGGAGCCATACACCGTCAAGAAGTTCCTCCGCGCCGTCCCCAACAAGTACCTCCAGATTGCTTCAACCATCGAGCAGTTTGGCGACCTCAACACCATGACACTCCAGGAGGTTATTGGGCGGCTCAAGGTGCATGAGGAGCGCCTAGGACGACTCGGCGCTACGGAGAAGGAGAATGAGTTGTTGACACGCGCTGAGTGGATAGCAAGGGAAGAGGCCGACCATCTCAGCCGTGATGCAACCAAGGTATATGCTTCAGTTGCCAAGATCCTCCTTCGTGATGCCGAGAAGGAGAATGAGTTGTTGACGCATGCTGAGTGGAAAGCGAGGGAAGTGGTTGATCAGCTCAACCATGATGCACCCAAGGTATATGCTTCAGTTGCCAAGATACTCTTCGGCAGGAGCGGGGGAGGCTATGGCGGTGACACACACCGGGTAAGCGCTTCCATTGCTAAGATTTTGGACACTTTGTTTACAAGTGCCGCGAGGAAGGAAAGGGAGGTGAAATCCCTAATTGCCGAAGCTCATGGTGACAATGAAGCAACTCTTCGCCTCTGATGATATCCCGAGAATAAAGGTCAAGACAATGGATAATTGTAAGCGTTTACCTGGTAAACTGGTGTGATGTTTTATTATCTGGTGTTGTGTGTGAGTGTGTGAGTGTTGTTGGTGGCCAGACCACTCTCTTTTTTGGTACAGTTTCCACCCTACTTTAAATACTATAGTTGTTCTCGTGAAAAATTTATAATCAGTTTGCTTCATGGACAGCTGGGAATAAAAAAAGAAGGAAATATATAAATTCACCAACGCAGTACTCTAGCTAGATATAGTTTTTTTTTAGAATGAGATATTGCTTAGCAACACGACCATCTTAGATAAAGGCTTCAATTTTTATTTTTATTTTGAGAACTGGATAAAGGCTACATGATACCATTGCTAAACCAACATACATGTTTTTGAGACAAGCTAAACCAACATACATTCTCTCAAGAGGACATAAAAAAAAGGAAATGAACATTTTTACATGGACTTCAAACTTATTTGGTCCTACCTCAGCCCAGTGCAGAGCTTAGGATAACTCTTCTGGAGACAACAAGGCCCGGTTATGGGGGCACTGCTATACCTCGCTAGGGTTATTGATCCTAAAAAAAACCCGCTTGAGCTATTTAACGCTCTCTGCGTCAAACTTTTGGGGATTTTTGCTAGGAAAGGGAGTGAGTGAACGTGGCTTCAGCTATCCCATTTTAGCTGTCCGGCTTTGGGAACCACTCGGAAGGATTTGTTTCGGTTTTTACTGGGTTTTTTTCTTTGTTTTGCTGTTCTTTAACCTGTTTTCTAGCATGTTTTTCTTTTATGGTCTTTATTGTTTTCTTTTTCAAGAACTTCCCCTTTTTTTCAATGTTCACAATTTCAAAAACTCTTGGTGTTTCGAATATTTGCTTTAACTTTCGAAAAGTGTTCACAAATTTGAAGAATTTTTATATTTCTAAATATTGATCAAGAGTTTCAAAATTTCACAAAATGTTTCTGTTTTCAAATTTTGTTAACAAAATCACAAAATGCTATTGAACTTTTTTGAAAATGTTATAGAATTTTCTATAAAATGTTTATGATTTGATAAAAATGCTCCCAATTTTAAAAATAACTAGAATTTAGAAAATCATGCTTCGAAAAATGCAAAATTTTAAAATACGAGCAAGTTTGAAGCATTTTCCAGCTTAATTTCCTCATATGGCTATGCGTTTGAAATGAAATTGACTGGACTTGTGCGGATGTGTTGGGGATATGGTCGAATGACCGGCTCCCGTATCCATGTTCGTGGGCTGGTATGAACCTATCCACGAACAAACAATGTGTTTGTTTTTAGGGTCTGACTTAGGGCTAGAATTCAAGCCGAGTCAAGCCAGCTCGGCTCAACTCGTTAGAGCTCGTTAAGATAACAAGTTAGCTCGGCTCGACTCGTTAACATAACAAGCTAAGATGCAAATTCGGTTTAACTTGTGTAACTCGCGAGCTAGCTCATTTAACTCGTTAAACTTGTTATAAACATGAACAAAAAGGTACATGTATTATGATTTTTTTCAAAAAAAAGATATACATTTTATGCATGCAATTGATCAACAAAAGCATATTAGTAGCCACATATTATTCTTCACAAATCACAATAGTCAATAATTTAAACTAGAGGGGCACTTAGTGCACTCTAAAAATGATAATAGTTGACAAAAATGTTGGTATTTATACCATGCCCATTCTAATAAAAGAGCTTAATGAGTTAAACGAGTAGCTTGTTATGTCTGCTCTTTTAACTCATTTTGTTAACGAGCTAAGACTGAAACTCGGCTCGCCTCATTAGTCAACGAGTTCAAGTCGAACCGAGCTGAGTCACGAACACAATAATATGTGGCTGCTCTTTTACACATTGTTCATCACCCTTTACACATTAGCTCATGATTTTTGAGTTTTTATTTCAGTCCAAGGTCTGAGTTGGAGATCTAAGAGTATCTACAGCCTGATGTCTTGAACTGGCCTCAAACCCACATGTGTCTTTTTTGAATAACTTGAATTACTTACCACATGTGTCATCTGAATCAAAAATGTTAACCATGTATCAAAAATGTGTTCATCATATATTAAATTTATTTCATCATATAATAAAAATTATCAACTTATATTAAAACATGTACTTAATAAATGTTTATAGTTTATCTTAAAATGTTTCACATTAATAAAAATCATTTTATTAATTATAAAATAATTTAAAGAATGTTCAATGTGTGTGTGTTGAAAATGTGAATCGTGCATTTGAAAATGTTCAAGGTTATTAAAGAAGTTCACTATGTACTATAAAAAATTTCAACATGTATTTTAGAAAGTTTAGATGTATATCGAATTTTCAACATGTCTTTAAAAAGTTCAAAAAATTTAACTATATATAATTGTACGACATTATTCAAAATATTTAATTAAATAATGATCTTTTCAATACACATAATTTTTTTAAAAACATAATGACCATTTTTAAACGCACTAAACATTTTCTGAAATATATAATGAGCATTTTTAGAAAGCAACATGCTGTACATTTTCTTATACATGACAAAAATCAGTTAAATACGCAATGGTTATTATTTATGAAAACATGATGTTTTTTTTTGTAATACACAAGGAATGATTTAATACAATATGAACAATGAGTAAAGGGTGATGAACACAAAAGTAACAGATAGAAGAAAAAAGAAATGGATGAAAAATGAAAACAGAAACTTGCAACAAGGAAGAAAAAGAAACAAAGGAGAAAGGTGAAAATAACAAAAATAACAAAAATAGATAAATCAAAAAAAAAGGTTGCACATACCTACCACGGGAAGATAGGCAGAAACCAAAAAATTAGCTAGCTGGGTTGCGGCTTGCGATCAACCATGTGAAGGTGAGAGCTATGTGCACCGCAGTAAGTGATGTTTCAAGGTCAAGTGCGATGCAATGGAGAGCACCAGACTGCGGAGTGGCAAAGGTCCAGGTCGATGGCGAACTAGCAAGGAAGGGAAGGAGCTGGGCAATTGCGACAATGTGTCGCGATCATTCAAGGGATTATTTTTTGGGTTCTTCAGCTATTGTTTTCAATGACATAGCATAACTAGCGACGTTGGAGGCACTGGCTTGCCGGGAAGCTTTGGCACTAGCTCTTGATCTATCGCTAGACCGCATCATTACTGCATGTGATTGCAAAGCAGTTGTCGTGGAGATAAAAAAAAGTACAGAAGGAAGGTAGAGTGCTACCATTAAGGAGATTCGTGCTCGAGCGAGAGATTTTACTAGCTGTGAGTTTATTGTTGAAGGACGTAGTATGAACTATGATTCCCACATTTAGCTAAGTTTTGTTCCTTTTATAGATGAGGATTGCCATTTGTGGATGGGATTACCCCACGACCCATTTGAGTAGCCACATATTATTCTTCACAAATCACAACAATCAATAATTTAAACTAGAGGGACACTCAGTGCACTCTAAAAATGACAATAGTCGACAAAAAATGTGGGTGTTTATATCATGCCCATTCTAATTAACTAGCTTAATGAGTTAAACAAGTAGCTTGCTAGCTCGGCTCTTTTGACTCATTTTATTTACGAGCTAAGATTGTAACTCGGTTCAACTCATTAGTCAACGAGTTCGCGAGCCGAGCCGAGTCACGAACTACTCGTTTAGCTCACGAGTTTTGAGTTTTTATTTCAACCATAGGTCTGAGTTGGACATCTAAGAGCATCTACAGCCGAGCGCCTCAAACCGGTCTCAACCACCAAGGTATATTTTTGAATAGTTTGAGTTGCTTACCACATGTGTTATTTGTATCAAAAAAGTTAACCATGTATCAAAAATGTGTTCATCTTATATTAAAAAATGTTCATCATATAATTAAAATAGTGACCAACTTGTATTAACATATATATATTCAAATGTGTAATAAAGGTTTATAGTATAGTTTAAAATGTTTCACATTAATTAAAAATATTATAATGGATTATAAAATAATTTAAAGAATGCACAGTGTGTATGTAGAAAATGTTAATCATGTAAGTAAAATGTTCGACATTATTCAAAAATTTCTCTATGTATTATAAAAAATTCAACATGCATTTTGAAATGTTTAGATTTATTTTAAAACTAACTATATATAATTGTACGACATGTATTCAAACTATTTAATCAAATAATGATCATTTTGAGAAATACACTGAACATTTTCCGAAATATATAATGACATTTTTTAAAACACCCTGGACATTTTTTGAAATATATAATGACCATTTATAAAAAGCAACATCGTGAAAATTTTCTTATACGTTACAAAAATCTGTTAAATATGCAATGGTTATTTTTAATGACTACATGATGTATTTGTTTGAAATACACAATGAATGATTTAATACAATATGAGCAATGCTTAAAAGGCTGGTGAACACAAAAGTAACAAATGGAAGAAAAAAAGCAATGGATGAAAACAAAAAACATAAACTTGAAACGAGGAAGAAAAATAAAACAAACAATAAAGGAGAAAAAAATGAAAAAAAACAAAAAGAAAAACAAAGATAACGAAGTAAAAAACAAGACTACACGTACGTAGCATAGGCAGACAACGAAAAACAAAATAAAATCGCTACATGTATGGACTAGCCCAAATGACGCTGGCGTGTAATTCGTCCACGGACGGGATTGAGTTGCTTGCCTAGCACAATGTGTCACCTCTAGTTAACATATACCCCTAAAAAAAATTAGTTAATAGTATAATTATTTATTTCTGCAGGGAGATATAATAGTATATTTGATCCCTACCACAATGTTTTGTCTTCATTATTTATTTTTGCACAGTTTTCATACTCCATTTCTACTTTCTCATTTTCTAAACCCAGTTTTTAAGAATGATCACAGCTAGATAAACTTTTTTCTGTAGAGAATATTTACAGAAAAAAACACACAAACTTTTTTTCGTCCGGAACGGAACGCCAACCGACTTCATGTGTCTGTTCGGCTGGCTTGTTTTAGGAAAAATGTGCACATGTTTTAAAAATTAATTTTATAGCTAAATAGAAAATAAAATCTAACGCAAAAAAAAATGTTTACACATGCCAAAACAAAGTGTTCACATACATATAAAACATGTTACTCTATTATTTTCTGTTATATAATTGGAACTATATTAATATTTTATTTTACTACCTTGTAGAAAATATTCGGTGTGTAATTATAAAATATTAACCATATATTGAACATTTGTTCATCATATACTAAAACCATGTTCATCCTATAATAAAAAATGTCAAACAAGTATTGAAATATATATTCAAATGTGTAATTAATAAATGTTTATAATATATTTTAAAGTAATTCACATTATTCAATAGTATTTTCATTCATTATAAAATAAGTACATAAAAATGTTAATCATGTATTTATAAATGTCATGCATTATCTTAAAAAACTATCTATTACGACAATGTTCAACATGTATTTTTAAAAGTTATGATGTATATCTGAATTTTATGATGTATTCAAAATGTTTATAATATATAACTTTAAGTAATTACATGACATGTGTTTCAAAATATTTAATTAAATAATAACCATGTTTCGAAATAAAATATATAATGACCTTTTTTAAAAACACACTAAACATTTTTGGAAATATATATTGGCCATTTTTAAAATCAACATGGTGAACATATTCTTATACGTGACAAAATCTGTTAAATACACAATGAATGTTTTAACGAATAAAAACAAGACTGGACATACATAGCACGGGCAAACATGCACACAAAGTAAAACTATTTCCTCCGTCCCTATGTATAAGTCTTTTGAGAGATTTAATATGGACTACATAAGGAGCAGAATGGGTGAATCTACACTTTAATTATGTCTAAATACATCCGTGTGTAGTCCATATAAAAATCTCTAAAAAGACTTATATTCAGAAACGGATGGAGTAACTGGTATGTAGAAGCCTGAAAAATTGCTAGTTGGGCAGCCCAGCGATCAACCACGTCAAGCTATGTGCACCTCGCAGTAAGTGATATTTACCCTTTGCATCGGTTTTGTACCACTCGCTCGATCGATTGGAAATTCTACAACCAAAAAGTAACTATAATGATAGTCCCATTCATTATGGTGGTGGTGGTGGTGGAGGGGGGGGGGTATCTTTCATTTTCTCCTACTATTTTTCGTCCATTTTTCTTTTTCCCTTTTATGAGGATAAAAACGTGATGATTGTTTTAAAAGTGAATGACTATAAATCTAGTTATGCATGAACATATTATTGGAAAATTCTCAAAATAAAAAAAACATGAATATTTTTTGAATGTATGAATGTATTTTTCAAACACATTATTTTTTGTTACATGAATATATTTTTTAAACTTGAATTGCAATTTTTTTCAATTTCACAAATATTTATTTTTGAAACTAAATTCAGAATAGAAATATATTTATCCTAAATTAAAATATATATACAAATTTAAATGTTTCGTACCTATGGTAAGCCCATACAGGAGCCCTTGTGCGACTTAGAGTCTATTTCATGCAATGAGCATACATGGGCACACCCTTGTTAGCCCTTTTTTGTACTTTTCATATGGAGAATCATGCCTTTTTCTTAGATGTTCGTTGTACTTCCATGATTAAAAAAATTCCCCTAATGGCAAGCAGTTGTGTACCAAAGAACAAATTGGTCAGAAAGTTCCACTCGTGATTCGCTGATCAACTGAACACACATACATTTACAAAAACTGAACACACATACGAGTAATTGCCTTGTCTGTTTAATTACTCACCAATCAATCAGCAGTTCACATATATTGCTATCTCTACTTTCTACTACTTAGAAAAAGAATAGTATTCCTTTTCCTGTAAGGCGGAACTTCATCCAATCTCTCATTCTTTTACTAAGCATCATTTCTTGAAATCTGATTTAATTGTCCCACATTTTATTGATTTACCGAATAAACATATTTTTTTGGTAAGTCGATAAATGATTATAAAATAAAATCCTAAAGCATGGGCAGGTAAATTATGTGCGCGTAAATCACGGGCAGGATTTGGTAACATTCATTTACACAATCGCACTAATATGAATTACTAAATCACGTACTAAAATACTAGAATGTTTATACCCCGTTGTAACGCACGGATAATTAACTATTACGTAACGAAAACAGACACTAGAATTAAAGAAACAAATAAACAAATCATGGTTCAAGTCTCTGTCTCAGCCAAATTGGCATTGACACAATGTTCAAGGTCCAACACACAGTTGTTTTATCCGTTTCTTGAGCCGTGGTTTCAATCCTCATTTAAAAATCACGTGTGGTGTCTATATATGACCTCAATTGCTTCTAGAATTTCAATCGAGGTCTGGCCCTTGTTGTACCTTGTCCTCCATTATTACACCAACCATGCCTGAAATCTCTCCGTCAGCAAGAAAAGACATGCAAGTCCTTGTTCGCAACATCTCTCTTAAGTGATATGGTAGCGTCTGATGCTCTTTTCCATGTTGTGTACCATTTTCCTCCAAGCTGGTAAACCATTTTGATGTGGCTTTGCAACCCCAGCAGTTTTCCTGAAAGATATAGCCTATATTGAATTCATGCTCCAGCCAGTTGCTTCAAAAGTCCGAACTGATGGAGAGAAGTGTGCAATATATTTCAACACTCTCCCTCACCTCTAGGCTTATTTAGGGCACAAACTCTTTTTTTAATACACGTTGGCAGGGTCTTGAACTCAAAACCTCTTAGCTCTGATACCATATTGAATTCATACACCAGCCAGTTGCTCTAAAAGTCCGAACTAATGGAGAGACGTGGGCAATATATTTCAATAGCCTAGTTGTCTTTCTCATGCCATGGAAATGGTCAGAGAAAGGATTGCAGCATCGTTGAATTAATGGCGTTCTTCTGGTCTGTAACTAACTTCGGTCAGTGTGCTTCTGGCAGTTGAACTGCACATGTGATTCACATATCCCAGAACCTGCACTGCACTTGCTAGGCCGATCAACTGCAGGAGTAGAACCTCCTCATCAGTGCTTCAAATATATATAGTCCTCTGCATGTGATACAAAGTGAACAACACAAACACAAACACAAGAAGTGTCAAACAACGGAAAGTCCAAGTCTTGGTCGACACAAGATCACATGTCCAGGCCTCACACGGTCAGTGTCAACTGTCATGGTAATCAATCAATCCACGACAGAGAGGAAACAAGATTCATGGAGAGAGAATACACACGCATGCATGTGATGACCCCATGGGATAGGAAGATGAAGACTGCTGCAGATCTCTTGCATACAAAGTGGTGTTTTCTTTTTCTCTTCTATATCTACTTCTCCTATCCAAAACTGGTGGCGACCCGCGAGAACAGAGTTGCGGTCCAAATATATGGAAAATAAAACTGAAGAATGGACACACCCAAACTGTCTTTTCTTTTTCTTTTGCCTTTCCTTTTTTGAGAAAAGGCTGCTTCATGTTCATACGAAATACGGTCTACAACACCACACATAGATCCAAGCAAGGCAAAGCGAGAAGAAAAGCAACCGTCAACCGCCGTCGACAAAATATCGCTGGAGGGAAGGGACATGAAGATCAAACACACCCGAATGTGAAGGGGCAACAGAATGGCTAAATTTTGTGTTTTGACCCTTTTTCGAAACTTGATCGAGATCTGACCCTGTCTTGCAAAAATTTCAAGATTTGATGCTTTTCTTACCGCCAGGGTCCATGGCGGTAAGGTGTAACAGCCTACCGCTAGAGACCTTGGCGGTAGGAGACACCTCTACCGCCAAACAGGCTGGCGGTAGCCTGTACAACCCTACTATCAAGGTGCCCGGCGGTAGGTGTGAGCATGTACTGTGCTTCATACTTAAGAAAAGTTTGCGGTAGGGCGTGCAACCGTACCGCCAAGGACCTTGGCGGTAGCCTGTTAACCTACCGCCATGGACCCTGTTGGTAAGAAAAGGGTCATATCTCGAAATTTTTGCAAGGCAGGATCAAGTTTCGAAAAAGTGTCGAAACACGAAAATTAGCCCAACGGAGTTGCTTTGTGAGCTGAAGAAGAACAAGCCCACCATAAACGGCAGACGGATTTCCAATGTGGCACGTCAGTTGGGGATGGCCCCACAAACTTCAGCTTCCCCGTCTTCACCTTTTCTTTTTCTGAGTAAGGGAGGCACACACAAACAGCCACACACAAGCTAGCACAAAGAAAAACCCATGCAACTTGGAACGAGTAGGCTGGCGAAAGGAAAATTAGTGCCAAGCCGTAACCACAAGCCCAAGTATAAATAAATATTACAATGTTTTCATTCAAATTTGGACACGCAATGCTTCACCCATTTGAAAAAGTTTGAGGGCAAACAAACGCTATGTGGCACATGATTTCCAATTCTAATTCGATAAACATCGGATGACGCGCCTTGATAGCTACAGGCGTGTGTTGTTTTTTGCCGGGTTTCTTAGTTAACTGCGTCTTTGTATGATTTTTCTGTTTGGTTTCCCTCGTTAACTGGATAAACTCTCTTTTTCGACTACTAGTCCACCCAGCTGTGGATAAATCTTTGATCAAAATCAGCTATTCGGCTTGAGAATCGCGCCATCATATCTTTGTCGTCTTTGTTTCTCGAGCTATGTTTTTCGGAGTTTGTTTCCATTGTCGTGGCATCGTGGATACATGCCATGTCCATGTCGCCGATTGTTTCCAAAGTTTCTCCAACCGTCAATAGGGACCGGTTGGCGCCGGGTTATGACACATGCCTATTTGTTTGATGTACCTTTGTCCATGCCCGAGCTTGAAACCTCTCTGTCAGCCATGGAAAAACATAACCAGAGAATGTCCTTGTCTGGACCATCTCTCACACCACACCAGGAGCATCTGGCGGCCACTTCTCTGACGTCTTTGATGCCCTCCAAGGATAAGCAGACCTTCAGTTGATATGGCTTTCAATCCAAAAACTTGTATCCAATGAAAATAATTGTGTCCTTATCTATGAAAATAAATGGTCAGAGAAAAGGAATGTGCCATCACTTAATGATATATTTCCTTGGTCTCTAACGAACTACCAGTGTGCCATTGGTCAGTTGCACTCGTGGTTCAGAGAGTACTACTACCAATCAGTGCTTCATATACACATACGCATAGGAGTATATTCCTTCTCACACAATGATCACAAAGTCAAGAAATTAACGAAGGAACATTCAAAGATAGAATGTTCAAGATCGCCGCAAGATGTTTCAAAGTGTGTAATGTTCCCTCTCTTTTTTCGTTGACCGTTCGAACCCTAAGTGGCCAAGCCCATAACTGAAATTCCTCTGTCAGCCAAGGAAAAATCAAGGGAAGGAAGGGAGGTCCTTGTCTGGGTCATGTCCTTCTCTCCCCTGAGAAATGTGCCCTGTCTTAGCTATTATCTCACGGCATGGAAATGGTCAGAGAAAATGGATACAGGCAGTATCACTGGGCCATAGGTTTCCCTCTGGTCTGTAACTTACTACTTCCGTCCTGGTTTATAGGTCCCCTTTATAGTTTGTGCCAAATTTTGACTAAAGATTTAACTAACAAAATGTTAATGCATGTCAAGAAAAATTATTTCATTGGATTCGTATTTGAACATAGTTTTCAAAAATATAATGTTTGGTGACATGCGTGAACATTTTGTTAGTTTAATCTATAATCAAAATTTGATACGAAATACAATGAGAACCAATAAACCCGGACGGAGGTAGTTTCCAGCTAGTACTACTAAGTTACTATGGACCAGCCTCTGTTGCACTGCACTTGTGAGATTCAGGTACTATCTGCAACTTGCAGATAGACCGCGGTAGCAGTTGTGCTTGTGACTAGACCCCCTACCTAATCTATAACTGACCTTTATGTTGCTACCAATAATCAGGGCCTCATATTCCTATCTACACAATGGACACAGACACAAGAAATTAGCAATGGAATGTTCCAAGTCTCGGTCAACCTCGGCATGTCACTGTCGAGTTGACACTGACAGGGAGAAAATTTCAAGTGCAGGGCAGAGAGTCAGTGTCATGGAAATCAATCTATCCATCCATCCATCACAGAGAAGAAGGAACAAAATGCTTATGCGGCTCCCACAATAATCTGATGTTCTGAAATCTGAACCCACAGCAATAGAAATTAAGATGAAGATTGAGATGATGATGCATCCTTCCTCTTCAGTCTTCACCACACATGCAAATTAAGTGTGTCTTCTTTTCCCTGATGAATCAAACTTTCTACTTCTCCTAATCACCAAAGTTTATCACACCGCTACTACTAATTAACCTTGACCAGAAAGAAACTAGTGCAAACCATGCATGACAAAGAAGAAGAATCCAACAAGATGAAGATGATGGATTGGGAGATAATTACTAGTACTGTATTAAGCATCCCTGGGATCCAGCTCGGGCAGCTTGGCCAGCCTCACCATGCTCTGCTCCATCACGCCGTTGTACCGCTTGCAGGACAGCACGCCCAGCCCACGCCCGAGCACGCCCCACCGCCTCTGACCCTTGGGCTCCCGCGCGGCGCCGCCGGTCTTCTTCTTCCCGTCGTCGGCGACGCTCTTGGTGCACGCCAGGTAAGCCGCCAGGAACGGGTCGTCCTCCGGCCGGACGGCCCTCGAGTAGCCCCTAGCAGCCGGCCTGCCCGGCGGCGGCGGCACCGAGAGCCGCCTCGCCAGCGCCGGCACCTTCCTGTGGCCCTCCCGCATGCCACCACCACCACGTGCTTCAAGCGTCGAGACCGGCTTCTTCACGGCCGGCTCGAGCTCCCACGACAGGACCACCGGCGCCTTCCTCGGGCTCTCCGGCATGCCCTCCACACGCTCCCACTCGAAGGCCACGGTCAGGGCTTCCTCTTCCTGCCCCATGTATGTACGTACACAAGGGCAAAGAGCCACCGGCAGATAGCTAGCTAACTAATCACCACCGGCCGGCCTGTCGTGCTGGTACGGACCAACGGTTTCTTGCCGCGCTTCTTGGCGTGAGCAAGACGAAGAAGGGAAAGAGGACGAAGGTGGTTGGTTTTTGAGGAAGTGGTGGGGCGATCGAGGGAGTGGAGAGGAGAGGGCTTATGGATCATGAATGCATCATGCGTACATGCATGCCAAACGTGTGCATGGCCCAACTAAATGGATATTACTTAGTGGCAGTGGAGGGACGGCTCTAGGGATCGGGTTGTATATATGCATACGAATGGCGGGAGACCAAGGGTTGTTTGTACTAGTACTAGTACTAGTAGTACTTTGCAACCGTATTCTATTCTTGTACGCGCGTGTTAATGATGTAGTATTAAATTTGTTATTGTGGTAATCTCTTGCTAAGAAGGTGCATCGTTTTCTTTCTCCCTCTCGAAGAAAGAAAGGCGATCTTGCCGGTGCCCGCCGCAAGGAGAGTTCCTCCAGCGCCGTACTCCGGGGGCTCCCCTCTGCCGACGATCTCGGTCGTCAGTGGTGAGGACGCGCGTGGATCGCTTTAGGCCCTAGTAGTTTTAGTTTTTACATTGTTCATTGTCTTGGCTTCAGCAGCGGTGATGGCGGCGCTGAATAAAGATTCTTCAGATCCTTCTCCGACGAGCCGTACGGTCCTATATATGGTTGGGGGTGGGTCTGAAAATCAGACCGTTCAAGTAAGGATGATGTGGCAGCGGCATCCTCGTGGTGGACTTGTGTCCTCGGGCTCTGCCGTTGTGACAATGTTTGCTCCAGCATTGGCCAGGAGCTTAGAAGGTAGTCCAAGAGAGGATTCTGATTGCGGTATGCATCAATGGCATCTGAAAGATGGTGGATCGTGTGCCGGGTTCATGGTTTGTGGATATCAGGTATGGTTTCTTCCTCTAATGTCTTAGTCATGGTCATGTAGGGGTGCCAGATATGGAGTTCGATGGCTTGTCCGTGGTGTTGGCCTACTCTACTTTCGTTCAATGGTAATGATTTCGTCTTTGGTGAGTCATCTTGGAGGTCCGTAGAGCTGCATATAAGCAATGGAGCCACGTCAAGCTCGGGTGGGAAGGTGATTCATTTTTTCTTTTTCTTTGATGGCTCCTGTAGTGGTGCCAGAGGCAAGTGATGGGTGTTAGTGTCAAGCTCAGAGGATTCTTCGGTCTTGATTGTATTTTTTTTCTTCCTGGCTGGTGTTTCTTTCTACAAAGGCTAGCGTTCTGCTATCTTTTCAGTTTTGTCAGGTCGATGTGTACATAGCTTATACTATAATCTTTATGATGAATAAATGAGATGCATATTATCATGCTTTTTTTATTATGGTCTTGAAAGTCCATGGGAAAAAAATAAGAAAATAAGAGATGGTAAGAAAACAGTAGCTATAGAGGGTGTGGTTGAAGTTAACCGCAGGGAATTGCATGTTGGTATGGTAGATGGACTTCAACGCTGATGGCTTGACCATGCATGCGTATGCATTTACCCAGTCCCTACCTTGTCTTTTAGCAGTTTTTTCCCAACCAAAAACATATGAAAGTAATGGTGTTGTGTAAGTGTACAACATTGCGTTTCTACAACTGCAAGAGATTGGCTGCTTGGATTGGTGGCTATATTTTTATCTGAAGCCTTTGGTGGCTATATATTGGAAAAGGATGTGTAGGGTCAGATGCTTATTTGGCTGCGTAATTCCAATCTTACATCAAGACCAGGAAGACATCATTGCGATTGGAACTCCTCCAGTAATTAACTACAGAAACCGTGCTAAGTTACAACGCAAGAGTCAAAGCGCATTCCATTATGACTTAAACATATGCATAATTAGGTATTTGTTTTATGGTTTTGATTAGTAGTGGAGCACATTCATGGATTTGGTTACCGGGTGAAAAATCAGGTCACCGCCCGGGAACCCCACGAGAAATTGCCTTACGAGCAAAAAAAAAAGAGTTTTAAATTTTAATGATTTTGTACTGAATGCAATTGAGCTCCCCTAGTAACTGATTAGTTAGTACTAGTAACTGTACTAAGTTACAACGTAGGTGTCAAAGCATGGGCCATTACTTGACCATATGCATGTCCAAGTTCTTAGTATATGTTTTATACATGTATAAAGAACAATAGAGCGAACCAGTACTAACTTGATTTGGGAACAAAATTAACCAACTATTTGTTACTTTCATGATTAACTTCGGGTTTTTCAAATTTCTTCCACACATTTTATAAACCATTTACCAACAAGTTGGCGAATTCACGTGAAAGAAAAGTTGGTGATTTTGTCTTGCTACATGGTGTTCTTTTTTCTTTTCGATGGAAACTGCTGCGTCGGTGTGGTTTTGCTACATGTTGGTCAACGAATTAAGCCGCCCATTATATACAATCTTTTATTTCTGCTTTTTCAGCTGTTTAAATAATCAATTACTAGTTTACTAGTACTACTAATTGGAAGCAACGAAGAAAACACGCACATATGTTCAGTCGCCAAAAGGAAGAGCAGGTATTGGAAAAGCATTCATACGGTTTGCAGCTATCAAGGTGGTTGGTAAATCCTTGTCATGTACTCCACGCGAAAAAAGAATGAAGAATTCCTTGTCATGTATTCCCTCCGTCCGAAATTACTTGTCATCAAAATGAATGAAAATTGATGTATCTAAAACTAAAATACATCTAGATACATCCATTTGAATGACAAGTATTTCCGGACAGAGGGAGTATTGGAGAAGGCCATGCAAAACGCCAAAATGGCTACGTTGACTGCTAATGGCATGCTTCTAAACGGATGAGCTAGCAAATCCACAAAATACTAGCAAATGATTAGCTAGAAAATTGACACTCTTAATGATTTTAAACAGACTATTCAGATTACTTGAGAGATTAAGCTTGCAAAACACAAATCCGAGAGGAAATAAAATTTGAGTTGGTAATTATTTGTTCATCATTTTTTGCGAGGGCCGATTATTTGATTATCAGTGTATATTAGTCTTCGTAAATTAACGCACGATGCCAACGGTGTGACTGAGATTGCCAGCGTTAAATATTATTACACGATGAATGTTCCTCATACCAGCCTACGAGCTGAGATTACAATGTTTATGGAAGGTTGATCCGGAATGTTGACTTCCCTTGTCCAGGAAAATTAAACATATATTCAAAATTGTGACTGAGAAGTACTAGCATATAAACTAAACGTTCCAGGTACCCTATCTTATAATTTGCTACATATATCTGGTTTGGTGAGGACTTGGAGACGTATACATCTTGGCACTTGGGTCACCTAATTTTTTTTTTGGAACGAAGACGCTAGACGCGTCCGACTTTAAATTAATAAAGCCACTTAGGCAGCATCCAAGGTTTGCACGCCACATACCACACATAACACCACAGTCTTAATAGGCTACAACAGCCACGCACGCCATAATGAAAACAACAAACTAAGAGGGGACCCGACCCACTCTAGCTCACAAACAAGACCCTAGAGGAACAAGATACGCTTCAATTCGCTTGCCGCAGCCTTGGGATACATGTAGCGATCTTCTCCATAGTGCTCTTCAAATGGTCTGCATCACCTTGCTTCCCCAGCGGTGCCCAACTCTGTAAAAATAAATGGCATTTGAAGATAACATCAGTAGGATTGGAAGGAAACTTATGTTCCATAGTCATTTTATTACGCACAGTCCAAAGGGACCAGAGTAAGGCCCCTACGCAGGTCCACAATATCCTGGCCTTGGCACCCCTCTGTGCCTGTAAAATAGCCAGAAGCTCAGATCCAGTGCTAGGATTCCAATTCTGTTGGTAAACCTGTCGCACTGCGCTCCAGGTAAAGCGGGCCAGAGCGCATTGGAACATGGCGTGGTTCGCGTCCTCTAGCGACTCACATACCACGCACGTCCCGTCCGAAGGCCCATTCCGTTTAGCTACGTTCTCCGCCGTCGGAAGCCTATTGCGAAATAACTGCCACATAAAGATCTTAATCTTTAACGGCACCCTAGCCTTCCAAAGGTTCCTGGCAGTATCCAACGCAGTGCCCTCTGTCAGCTTATTGTAAAGGGACTTCACTGAGAATTTCCGAGACACGGAGAGGTCCCAAGAAACCGTATCCTCATCTAGATTTACCGAAATTTGTTCCAGCCGCGCCTGAAGCAAGCCCCAACTTGCTAATTCCGCCGCATTCAACTGTCTCCGAAAGTTAATCAAAGGCGGCGTAGCGCGAAGAGCCTCTCCCACCCTGAGTAGCGGGTCCGCCGTCACCTGATATAACTGCGGGAACTCCTGCCAAAGCGGCTTGTCACCCAACCAGCGATCCAACCAGAACCTAGTCGAGTTGCCGCTATTCACCTCAAATCTCGCCCCCAGCGAGAAGGCTGGTCTAACCGCCTGGAGCCCATTCCAAAACGGCGAGCCCGAAGCCTTGGCGTTAAATACATCCCCGTCCGGGAAGTATTTGGCCCGCAGAAGGTCTGCCCACAGACCCTCTTCCTTAGCCGCTAGCTTCCACCACCATTTTGATAGCAGCGTCACGTTCATAAGTTTAGAATTAGTGATCCCTATCCCACCATGCTTCTTAGGTCGGCAGACCGCCGCCCATTTTAACATATGGTATTTCCTTTTGTGACCCGCTCCTTCCCAAAAGAATTTTGAGCGCGGCGTATCTAACTTCCCATGCACCCCATCAGCTAACAAGAACATCCCCATCGTAAAAAGAGGGAGGAAAGACAGGCTCGAGTTGGTAAGAATTAACCGAGCCGCCGAAGACATAAAGCGTCCCCGCCATGGGCTAACCCTATTGGCAACCTTACCATACAACGGTTCCCATTCGGAGATGGTAAGGTTTTTAGGCGCGATCGGTAGCCCTAGGTACTTAATTGGAAAACTCCCTAGTTTACAATTAAGGAGATTGGCTATTCGGACACGTTCGAGCTAGTCCAATCCCATTATAATTACCTCACTTTTGAGGAAATTAATCTTAAGCCCTAATAGCATTTCAAAAGCTAGGAGGAGCAGCTTGATAGTAGCGATGTTGTGATCATCAGGCTGAAATAACAGCATTGTATCATCCGCGTATTGCAGATGCGTCACCCCCCCCCCCCGGATGAGGTGTGGCACTACGCCTTTCACGTGACCCGCCCCTCGGGCCCTCGCGACCATCGCAGCAAGTGCGTCTGCCACAAAGTTAAAGATCAAAGGGGAGCTAGGGTCTCCTTGCCGAAGACCCCTTTTGTTACGGAAAAATTTACCCATCTCCCCGTTGATCGACACCGCTGTATTCTCACAGCTAATCAAGTGCATCATCCTATGAACAAAGCCTGCGTCAAAACCCTTTTTGAGCAGCGCCTCCCGCACAAACTCCCAGCTCACGCGGTCATAGGCTTTCTCGAAGTCAAGTTTGAGCAATACTCCTTGCCCTTTCGTACGTTTAAGCTCATGCACGATCTCCGCAAGCGCCACTGGTCCCTCCAATATATTGCGCCCCTTGATGCACCCAGTCTGACTCCTACTGATCACCCTTTGAGCAATAGGAGTCAGCCTGACAGCATAGGCTTTGGCGCACAACTTGAATGGCACATTAATGAGCGTGATAGGCCTAACTAACCTGATGCTGTCCGCGCCCTTAACTTTGGGGATAAGACTAATCACCCCAAAATTTAAACGAGCCAAGTCCACCTGTCCCAACGCGAAGCCATTGATAATTGCGTGGAACACATGTTTTAAGCTAGGCCAGAATTTTTTGAAGAACTCCACCGGCCACCCATCAGGCCCCGGGGTCGTGCCCATCTTCATGGAAGACAGCGCACGATCAATCTCCTCCGGCAGAAAAGACAAGACAAGTCCTGCGTTTTCTTCCTGAGAAACCCGTTCGTGAGGACCCCACAAATCCTCCCGAAGGCATAGCTGCTTCTCCTCAGCCGTCCCCAACAGGCCAATGAAGAAATCATAAATGTGATTGCAAATCTCTGCCTGGGTGATCAAAACCCTATCCCCGTGGTTAAGGCGTAGAATAGAACCTTTACGTTTTCTCCCATTGGCGAACGCATGGAAGTACCCTGTGTTTGCGTCACCTTTGGTCACCCACTTGATGCCGCCCCTACGGCGCCAGTACTCCTCTTCCGCTCTCAGGATGGAGAGCACTTGTTCTTACAGCGCATATCGCAGCGCCCACTCCTGCTCGGAGAACATGCGCACATCTGCTTCCGCATCAAGCGTTGCTATTTGGGCCAAAATCTTGGCCCGCTTCTTTTTGGATTCGCTACCAAAATTCGCTCCCCATCCCCTAAGGAAAGCGCGGAGCTTAGCTGCCGCCGCAGACCAAAACTCAGCCGGGCCCCTTTGGGGGCCCACCTGCGACACAATGGGCGCCCACCGCTCATGCACCATGGCCTCGAAGCCCTCTGCTTCGAACCAGGCAGATTCGAAAAAGAATATGCTGCTACGGCGCCTCTGCTCCTCCCCTGAGGAGAAGATCAGAGGGATGTGATCAGATCCGATCCTAGTTTCGGCCACTAAAGAGCACATCGGAAAAAGCGCTTCCCACTCCGGGGTGAAGAAGACACGATCAAGAACTGACCTAACCGGGCGGAGCTGTTTGTTGGTCCATGTAAATCTCGCTCCGGTCCGAGCAGCCTCCCGAAGCGAGGCTGCCGCAATAGCATCGTTGAAAAGGGACACCCTAGCCCAGTCCACATTGCCATTGTTCTTATCCGACCCCGCTCGGATCAAGTTAAAATCTCCTCCCACAATGACCGGGAGGTTCGCTGCCCGCTTGGCCCCTACCATCGCGGAAACCTCATCTAGGAAGCCTGCCGACCTCGAGTGATCCGCAGGCCCATAAACCCCAATGACAGCCCACACCAGGTTCAAAGCCCGCTGCCTAACCGTGGCCATAATGCAAAAAACCCCAAAATCCCACGCCAGGACCTCACAAACGTCCTCATTACAACCCATGAGCAGGCCACCCGAATGGCCCGCAGAAGGCACCCAACGCCAGTTAAACCACTGTAAAGGATCAATCGCCAGAAGATCCCTATGCGCAAAGTCGGCCTTAATGGTTTCCTGTAACGAAACTATATCGATGCGCTCCTTGGCCATATATTCCCAGAGCTGCGTGCGACGCCCTACGTGCCCACAACCCCGAATATTCCAGAATAAAAATCGCATTACAACACTCGGTTACGGAGGCGAACTCCTCGCGAGCTCACCGCCTTTTGCACGCGCTTCCTAGCCGGCACACGACTGGAAGAGGGTAAGTCAGAGCCTTCCCTCAGCTCTGCTTCCCCTTCTGGCACCACCACCACCAACTGCCCCCCTGGGCAGTTTTCCTGTGCATCCGAGGCCTGGCAACGCACTGCCGCCTCGGCCAAGGCAGCCTGAGCCTCCTCACGCGCCCGGACTAACGGGATAATATCAGCAGAGCTAGACCCCAGCTCCACTCCACTATCAAGTAAAATCGACGCAAGATGGTCGTCTGAGAATGCGCTGAGAATTGTAAAAGAGGGAAGGGGGTTACCTGACACGTCCAAGTTCTTGTCCGCTACCCTCAGCTTCGCGCTCTCCAGAGAAGACAGATCCCCCAGCTTGGCCTTCGCCCTAGTGCTTGGTTCCCGCGTCGCCACCGGCGTGGCCTTGGAGCGCTTCGCCTTGCAGCCCACATCACCCGCCGCCAACTCCGACCCCAGCTCGCCACGCAGGGACGCCGCCATGCTTGCAGCAGGCTGAGCCGCGGTCTTGGGACCCGGCTTCCTGCCCGCCGTCTTCTTGGGTGGCCTGCCCGCTCCCCCGGAGCCCCGCTTTCCGGAGCCAGGAGTAGGGCTATCCTTGTTGAGCTCAGCAACCCCGGCCTGCGCCGCCAACGGAGAGGAGGGAATTGCAGTCCTCCCCCCCTCCAGCCCTGCGCCAACCACTGTCCCCAACGCCAGGACCAAAGAGGGGCGAGGTGTAGGTAGCAGCTGCGGTAAGTTGGATCCGTACTCGTCAAAGGCACCTGCCAAGTCACGCGCCAGGTTCGGGCCGCTAACTGCCGTGTCCTGGGTCGCCACCACCATCGCCTGCCCTTCCATCACGCCCAACTGGTTCCATGTCTCTGTGTCAATGGAGGTGTCCAGCATGCTGTCTTCGAGATCCTCTTCTTCCCCTCCCATAACCACATCCAAACGCTGCTGCCCAGAGCCCTACCCAGCCTCTGACCTGCCTTTGTCAACACAAGGACCCGCCGGATCCGTGGCCCCCTCTTTGGGTGGGAGTGGAGGCTGGGGCGCGCCCGAGCCCGAGCCCGAGCCCCCCACACCCGACCCCGCGCCACCCACGCCCCTACGCGGGTTCGGCCGCTCCACCTCGACCTTACCTTGATACCCTTCATGGTTAAACCAAACTTCCACCGTGCCATTCAACTTCTCTGGTGCCTTGCAAGCAAGTTTCATCCTTACCGGCCCCAACCGGATAAGCGACATTTCATCCACCACAATTGGGCGCCCCAGCATCTTAAAGCCTTCCTTGACCCTATCCTCCCTACGGTGTTTTTGTGGGATGCCGTGAAGCTTAACCCACACTTCCGGCATGCTCATCGGTTGGATCACCTCATACGGTCTGTCCCGCACCCTTGCGGTTATGTCATGAGAGGGGAGGAAAAGTTTTCCACTTGACTTGGCCATGTGCAGAAGATCCGCAGAGGGGAACACCACCAGGAAGTCATCGTCCCCCACCTGCGTAACCTGCCAGTCCCAATCACTCGTGACGATGTTCTTGAGTTCCTGTTTCAGAATCTTTAGGTTAAGTTTGCCCGGGTCCGCCGAGAGGATTGCCGCATTAGCCACCTTCTGGTCCACCGGTCGTTCCTCCTCCGCATCTTCAGCAAATTCGAGACAAAAGAAGCCCTCTCCCGTAATCGCACTCCCCATAATCTGAAGCTTAACCGCCTTGCCACGCGAAGGGCAAGCAGCGGAGGCATGGCCCTCCTCCTTGCACAGCACACATAGTGGCTTGAAAGTGCACTTGGATTGGTAGTGTCCAAGTCTGCCGCACTTGAAGCACTCCACCTCCGGCACATCTTCCATCGGGATTGGCTCCCCCACCGTTCCCTTTGCTGTCAGGATCGGCGCCCCCCCGCGCGCCTCGGCCGACGCCCGCTGCTGCTGTGCCAGGGGATCCCCATGACCCCCGCCGCACAAGGGGTGCGCCACCGCCTTGCGTTCCAGCTCCCAACGCCGCTGCGCGGCCTTCTTCCTCTGCTTCTTTTCTTGCTGTTGCTGGATCCACCATGGCGGAGGAGGACCCCAATCCCCCTCGCGACCCTGTGGCTCCGCCTGCGTGCCGCGCTCCTCCCGCGCCGCACGAAGCTCCCTCTCGCCTCTGTCATCTCCTCTGTCGCGCATCGCCCTCTTCGCCTTCTCGCGCAGATCCCGCTCCCGCCTGCGCTCCGCCTCCAGATCCGCCGTCTCCATCGGCCTCTTCTCCGCCCGCCGATCCGCCGCCTCCATCGGCCTCTTCTCAGCCCGCCGGTCCCCCATCACCGCCTCCGCGAAGGATCTGCGAAGGGGAGAGAGTGGGGGAGCAAGCTTGATGTGCCGAGCCAGGTGAGCCCAGCGCCACATTTCTCTTTTGGCAGCAGGAAACCCTAACCAGGGCTCCCGACTGCCCTTTGCCACCCATATATACCCAAGCGCAGGGCGACTGGGCTGACCAGGTGGGCTGGACCGCTCTCGGCCCAGCGTAGGCCGCCCCGGGCCCTCCACCACAGCCACTTCCAGCCTGGGCGGCCCCGCGCAAGCCGAGACGGGCCCCGCCCCATCAGGGCCCACGACGGCCCGGCACCCGGTTCCCGCAACCCTAGGTTCCATCGCCAGGGACGCACCTGCCCCGGTCCCCGCCGCCGGCGTCGTCACCGCCGCCGCCACCGTGCAGCCGGGGGTGGGGGTGCAGGCCAGACGCGGCCACTCCCGCTCGCCTGCCGCCGCCGTCGACGCCTCCCCTGCGCCAACCAGCAGCCCCGCCAATTTGGACCGAATGGCCCCGGCTGCCACCGCCGCAGCGTTTCCACTGGGCGGCGTCGCCGGTTTCCAAACGCGCGCCGCCAACGCCCGGTGGCCCCTACCTCCCGGCGCGAACCTACGCCGCTGCCGCGCCGACCCAGGCTGCTCCCTCGCAGCGAACGCCACAAAGTCGCCAATCGTTGGTCCCGCCGGCGCCGCCCTTCGGCCCCCTGCAGCGCAATCTGTCGTCTCGCACTCCGACTCCGCCTCCGACTCCGACTCCGACCCCGCAAGGGCCCAAAAGCGGCTGCCCCCCGGCCGTGCCGCCCTGCCCGCCGGCGACTCCGGGGCCGGGGCTTGCGGGCCGCGCCCCGGCGGGCTCCCCGGGCCCCTACGCACCAGCTGCCAGCCGGTCACCGACGCCGGCCTCGCCGACGCGCGCACCGCGCACGCCCGTTCGCCCGCCCCTGTCTCCAACGGCTCGCTCATTCGCTCGTCTCACGGACCGCCCTATTTTTTGAATTTTCCTTCACAACACCTAATTGGCGATTAGGAACACGCAAAGGATTGCATTTTGGTTCATTACTATAAATGTCGTCGTTGATAGATGTTGTATACACGATAAACAAGTGTGCATCTTATGTGTAACTCGCAGTCGATCAAATCGAGTAGCTAATCCTCTCCTAAACCAACAAGGCTACCCAAGTAACTAATTTTAACTGGCTAATTACCATTTACCAATGTTCTTATGTATGTAGCAGCTTGCCAACCCGCCTACCGGCGGCTAAAGAAAACCCCACCTACCGGAGTTGTAATGATTAACGAAGTGTTGCTCGAGGACTCTGAATATTTTTGTTCTTCCCAGTAAGCCTTATATTTTCTCTTTTTTGGAAACAAGAAATGATGTGAAAATTACAGTTCTAGAAACCTTTGGACAGAAAAATGTCCATTGCTGTTTCGATTTTGAGTTGAAGCTATCATATGAGTTTGAAAGCTCAAGCAATGAGGCCTTTGGGCCGAATCAGCATGGGGCCTATCAGGGGACTAATACGCTAATGTATAAGCTACAACACGAAATCATTAATTGAGAAGTACTTCTCGCATTTAAAACAAATTGTGAGATATTTGAAAATGTTTCTACAATGTGAAAAAATGTTTATGTAGTTTTGTAAAAATGTTTATTACCATAAAAAGTTCAAAGTGTATTTTTCAAGAAATTTACAATGTATTCAAGAAAGTGTTCAGAACATATATTAATATAAAATGTACATCATGTATTTGAAAAATATATAATGTGTACCAAAACAATGTTTCATGTGTACACCAGAAGCGTATATTGCGTACAGAAACAAAAGTAGACATGTGCTGAACAAAATAGAAACCGATGAAATCGACAAAGAACAAAAGAAAAACGAACAAATTCAATAAAACAAAAAAAGCACAAAAAAAGAAAATTAAAACCAAAGAAATGCAATGCAGAAGAATGAAAGCAGTGGAACCCAAGAATGGACGAGAAGGAAACACATGAAAAAGAAGAAAACTGAGAAGAAAAATGAATAATGAAAGAAAGAGAGGCAAAAGAATCAGTGAAAACCAAGAAAGAAACAAAGAAAAAAGGAAAATAAAATAAAAAACCATTACAAAGCGTGAAAGAAAAGAAAAAAACCGGTGAGAGAACAAAGAAAAACAGAAAACTGAAGGAAACCGGTAAAACCAGAGGAAACCGAAACAAAAAAAGAACAGATCAAACCAGTACGTCAACAGAGAGGCAACAAGCGAGCAACCTACGCAAATGGGCCAGCCCATATGCGCGCGCTGTGGCGAGACAAATGCTATACTCGCTATAAGCAAGATATAACATTCACACAATGGGCGTCTATTAGGTTTTTCCTTCTATGACTGCCTAATATTTTGAATGCTTTTGTTATTTCTCAAATGGCCGAGAAGCTTTTTATGGCTAATGTGAAATGTACAACCATAACGATTTTATAACTTTGCTTATCTAGATGTCGCTGTCAGAAGATCCATTAATCAGCTTGGACCCAACCTTAAAAAAACTAACATGCCTCACGTCGACATTAGAGTCCACACTGATATGGTGGAGAGAAGGCAGAAGAACCAAACTCAATATGGACAGCCACTGCCACAGCCACGCCAACAAATTCTGCAAACCCTAACATGACCAAAAAGAAAGATTGACAGGTGACTATGCCAATGAGCCATTGACGCCTTCGCGGCCGACTACGTCAAGATGAGAAAGCTCTTGGAAACCCTACTAAAAGGCTCAAAGTGGAAAACGCTACAACCTCATCCGGTATATCATGGCCTGACTTCACTCCCACACCCGACGGAGACAGCGCCTACAAAATTGCTTCTCTAGGGTTTATAGACAAGAGAAGTGTTCAGCATGACGAAGAAATTTGCATGTTCTACATTTCCGATGTGTGCCATTTTTGGCATATGGGGTTGCTAAATATCAGACGGTTGAGACTTAACCAAGTCTCAGTTGATGCTACACTCGTGAGACCTTACGTGAAGATTCATGCAAAATTTTCTCTAAATTTGTTCGTTCTTCTTTTTCGTATGCTCTCTCACGTGACTGAAACTTGGTTAAGTCTCAGACTGCTAGATCTAGCCACACCCTTTTGCATACACGTAGGCTGGCAATGTAGGTTATTTAACCAAAAGCATGCAAGTGTCTCGTGATGAAATTAAGTTGTCTTAATCTGAACAATTCAGAAGTATCTCCCTGGCGAAGTGTCGAGTATGCCAGCTACAGAATTTGAGTTCAGACAGTTTCCCTCGTCCCTGCTTCTCTCTCCTCCAAGGACATCTAGGGTTTCTGTCTCCCGTCTACGGCGTCGCTGATCTGCCACTCTTCTATGGTCGTAGGGCCATGGATGCGCGTTGAATCCCGAACCTTGCCGACGGGAGGGCTCCGTTTTTAGGTGTTTCTTAAAAAAAATTAGGGTTTGTGTCCTGCTTAGGAAGACGAGACGACATCGGCTTCTTGGAGATGGAATAAGGTTCTCCCCGCCTAGGCCCCGTTCCGGTGGTGCGTCTAGCATCGTTGGAGGGTGTGTGGAGATGTGTCTCCGGCGGATCTTGCGAGATTCGGTCGGTGGTTGTCTTTGGTGGATCTACTCGGATCCGGTCTTTCTTCGTCTTTGTTCGTGTGTCTTCAGATTGAATCCTTCTGATCTAAACTTCTTTTCAATGGCGGTGGTTGCTGTTCTGGTGTGTTCGTCTTATAGGGCCCTATCACGACGACTTCCCGACAGTTTACGACAACAACTTGTGCCTGGCTCCGGCGAGGGAGGGGCGATGATGGCGGCGCGCCTTCGGCTCGCTTCAGTGCTTGTAGTCGTCGCTAGGTGGTCCATGAATCTGGATGTAATAATATATTATAATTTCTAGTATTCGTTGTGCTACAATGATTAAATATGAATAAATTGGAAGTATTTTGAAAAAAAAAATAAAGAGTTCAGACAAATGCCGGCCGGAGTTATCAATGAAAGTGGAAGGCGCCAACAGCAGTCGCATATCCATACTGCATATTCCGTCCTCGACGGACATACCAAACATGCGCCAATAGCATTGGTGTTTGCTTCATCTTGTACGAGACAGTATAGTATGCTATATATACATGCACACGTAGTATCGGTATCAGATCGTACATGGCTAACGTCAACGAGGGCGAGGGCAGGGCGGCGCCGGTGGTGTTGATCACGGGGTGCGCCGAGGGCGGCATCGGCTACGAGTACTGTCGTGCCTTCGCCACCCTCGGCTGCCGCGTCGTCGCCACCGACATCCCTGACCGCGTCCCGGACCTCGCCGGCCTCGACAACACCGTCGTCGTCGATCGCCTCCCGCTCGACGTCACCTCCAACGAAAGCGTGACCGACGCCGTGGCACGCGTGCTGCGCGACCACGGCCGCATCGACGTGCTCGTCAACAACGCCGGGATCGGCTGCACCGGCCCGCTGGCGGAGCTGAGCGGCGAGGCCGTGCGGCGCACCATGGACGTGAACTTCCTCGGCCAGCTGCGGCTGGTGCACGCGGTCGCGCCCCACATGGCGTCGCGGCGGTACGGGCGCGTGGTGAACGTGGGCAGCGTCGTCGGCACCGCCGCCACGCCATGGGCGGGGGTCTACTGCGCGTCCAAGGCGGCGGTGCACGCAGCGACCGACGCGTTGCGGCTGGAGCTGGCGCCGTTCGGGGTGCACGTCGTGAAGGTGGTGCCCGGGGCGGTGCGGTCCGGCCTGGGCCACGCCAACACGGCGCAGCTCGCCGGAGCGAAGCAGCAGTGGGGGATGTACCGTCAGTTCACGGCGGCGATCGAGGAGAGGGCGCGGGCGTCGCAGGGGGCGGGTGCGACGGAAGCGTCGGTGTTCGCGAGGCACGTGGCGGCGCGGGTCATGCGGCCGAGGCCGCCGCGGGAGATCGTGTACGGGAGCATGACGGGGCTGTTCGCCGTGCTTGCCATGTCGCCGGCCTGGGCGCGTGACGCCTTCTTCGCCAGGCGGTTCGGGCTCAATAAGGTCTAACAAACTTTAGTTGTACCTTTAGCGACTTTCCAGACGCTACTTCTACAAGCTCTTGGATTTAAACAAGTTTGCTTTGCTGAGACGGAGGCCCAGAGGCAGCAACGAGCTTTTTTTTTTCTCGGATACGCTACGGTCAGCGTATCATTGCATTGATAGAGAGGGGAGAACATACAGGTTAAGCATCAGGGGCACGTACACAACAAGGCGTGTCCAAGATGCATAGTGAGCATAGAAAGGGTTGCTCAGCCCAGATATCGGTCTATGTTACAGGGATAATACTACTTAAACCTTTGGCTCCTGCACAAACCCAGAAACGGGTGTCGTCTTGTCGCGCAGCCAGGAGTGAGGCGGAGGAGGGAGTGATCTTGTCGAAGATGATCGCATTACGGTGGCGCCAAATGGACCAGACCGTCAAGGAGGCAATGGTGGAGAGTCATCGTCTTTTATCTTGAGTCACCATGGTAAGGGCTGAGCTCAGCCAGTCTAGGAAGCAAAGGGAGTCATCTGGTACGGTGAGCTCGGGGCAACACCAGGAGAGAACGCCGTGCCAGATCATGCGAGAGAAAACACACTCCACCAGGAGATGCTGAAGGGTCTCCGCATGCTGAGAACATAGCACACAAACAGGCTCGTGCGGAAGGCCACGCCGCTCTAGTCGGTCAGCCGTCCAACATCGGTTGACAGAGGCAAGGTAGATCAACCGACCGAAGCCGCCGGGCTAAGATGGCCGTGGATCAACGAGCTTTGCTCACCGCAGATCAATGATGGATATGTATGAGGTAGGGTATGCGTATGTATGATGTCTGTACCGTGTTTAAAAAAAAATGAAACCCAACACGGAAGCTTCATTGGGCGGGTCCACTGTGTGTCGCGCGCGCGCGTGTTTTGAAACTCCCGTTGTGTGTTTGTTGGAAGGAATCAACCACGTTGTGTACGTCCGGCTCGGATTAGAATACATCACAGATTTGGAATTGTATACTGGTAGGAAGCTATAAGATCTCTTGTGATCTCGTGTCTCCGCTCGATCGATCGGCCGCAGCTAGCAGTGTTGGCTGAACATCAACCGACCGCAGCTGATGCCGCCCAACAAGGTCCAGCCGCCGGCTCCCGACCGCAGGGGGCTCTTCTCCTGCCTCTACAGCGGCGACCGTGACGGCCCCTCAGACTTCAACTTCAAGGGCGGCGAGTTTTGCGACGGCCCCCCTAACTTCAGCTTCAAGGCCGACCTCCTCGACCTCATCCCCGACTTCGACGAGGAGGCGTTCGACCGGCTGCCTGTCCAAGACATGTCGGACGCCGTCGCGGATCAACTATATGAAACCATGCGCGACGGCGGCCTGTCCCTCGGCTTCCTGGACCCCGTCTCCAACATCATCCTCAACACCCTCGCCCTCTTCCCGCGCGACCACTTCCAGCCAAAGGAAGAACCGCCCGCCAAGAGGATCAGGAGGTCCAAGAGGCTGGCCGGCACGGCACAGCCGCAGCCCAGGGATAGCTGGTCGTCCGGTAGTACCATTGGACCGTCCTGCCGCAGGGTTACCTGGCGCAGAGTTGCTCAGGCATCCTGTCAGGCTCTCGTCAGGTTCATGACGAGCTACTTCGGATGCATCACCGAAGAACAGGCCACCCGCTACCTTCACTGGGCGGGCGCCGACCTTGCCCGCGCCGTCCTGCTCGTCGAGCACGATCTGTACACTACGGAGCTCGTGCTCCCCGACTCGGCCTCCGAGAGGACTCAGGCCGCGCTCAGGTGTGCCGCGATCCACGTGTGCCATTCCGCGCCTAACGTCCTCGTGCGGCTCCAAGCGTCGCCCTTGCCAGGTCAACGGCTTCTCGCCGCCGCCCCTTTCCTAAAGTCGGGAGGGCCGAAGCTCACCGTTGACGATGTCAATACGATCATGGATCTGTTGCGGTACCAGGATGGCGGTCCTCTCGACCTCCAGGTGAACTTGCTGCCAGGCGGGAGGGGGGTAGTCGTCTACTACCGGAGCCTCAAGCCTGGTGAAGGAACATTTGAGGTTTCCAAAAGCACGAGCTCCATGGATGGCTTCGACATGGTCACCATCAACGTCGAGCGGCATGGCAACCACTTCGCGTCCTTGCGGTCTCCTGAAAACAAGAGATCCATGATATCAGCATGTCTAACAAAGGTCGTGAAAACCTCTCAGAGGCGTGGGTTATTGGACAACTGTGGCGGCGATGTCTGCGAGTACACCCAGTCTCTCAAGATGAGGCTCCACGCGATGATCCACACCTTCTATCTCAAAGTCTTCACCATGCTACCCTCCGCAGGGCTCAGGCTTATCCATGACATCCTGTTCGCCGGCCACTGCTATGGCCCCATGGACCCCATCTCCAACATCATCCTCAACTCCATTTGGCACAACATAGTGTGCCCGCTCCCGCCCGCGGACACTGAGATCCAGGTGTACGACATCCTCGACACCCTCTCCTTGCTTCGCGTGGAGGTCCGGTCCTTGGAAGGCCTCATCGCCATCGTCTGTGCAAACCCTGAGTCTGGATCCTCGATGCAGCGGGTGATCGAGCACCTCTGCTGCAAACAATGTGACTTGTCCAAGGAGAAGCACACACTGCAACAATTTGTTGCTGCAGCTGCAGCAGCTTGACACCCACAGCCTGCTGCGCTAGGATCATTCCTGGCATCCCTGACACCTGAAGTGTTGGTTGACCTACGACGCTTGCTTACCACTGGTACCGATGGTGTAATATCTCGTGAATCTCTTGATCAAATAGTGCACATTCTCCGAGACATTGCACCACCTTTGGCTCCGGAACCTCGAAATGAGGTGGCCAAACTTTGCAAGGAGGCTAAGGAGATTCTTCTAGAAAAGAGATCATCGTATAGAAAGATGCAGTTATACATTCGCTCTGGGCTTGCTGAAGCGCTGCAGACATATGCCTTGGAGCATCCTCGGGTACATCTCAACACGGATTTCATTTGGTTGAATTCATCTCCATTTATTTAATTCAGTACATATGTGCATATATATTCCATGCATCTCTACATCATTTGACCTACCTTGCTGCTGCTTGTTTTAGGAACCAAAGTATGTGCCGAGTGTTATCTGTGGCGTGGAGTCCGCTTCGGAATCCTTGGGCAGGGACTGCTACCACGTTAACTTTGTGGCTGCTCCCGAATCAGGGGCCCATAACCAGTTTTTCTTCGCCCAAGTCAATTGTTCGTTTCCTTATCAGAAGACAGAACCAAATTTCTGCTGCCCTCTACTCTTCACACACACCAGTAAGACCCCGTTACTTGAGCAGCTATATACGCAGGTTTTTGGTTTTCGTCCGGTTTTTCATAAATTAACCGGACAATTCTCTTATTCTTAATTTATCAA
>NC_041389.1:9083483-9087229 GCF_002162155.2 Triticum dicoccoides
GCCTTATGATTTCTGTTACAACCTTTTCGTCTTTTGATCTTACGATGTTTATTCTTGTTTTTCTGCAACCAACGATGCTTGCTTGTTTCGTCCAATCATAGGAAAGGCCTTATGCTTTCTGCGATCATGTTAACTCTCTTGTTGTCCTTGAGTTAATAAAATGGCTTGTGCCGCAGCTGAGATAATGTTATCTGGCCTACCAATTTCTGTTACATATGCCTTGTGTACGCCTCTGAATCTTGCTATACATAATATAGCCTAAGCTATCGATTAATACTACTTCAATATATGTAGCAGTTTCGATATAAATTAGAACATTTGTGTGTTTTTGCAGCTTTGCTGCTGATCGCATGTAGAAAATTTCAGCATCTTAAGATGTTTTGGGGATACACTTTCTCTAGTAACCTTTATTGTGTCAACCATGGTTGCTTAAAAACTGTCATTATTTTGTGGTGTGGTCAGTGGAACTAACGCAAAATAGACATGGTTTGCCCTTTGTCAAACATTTCACATGGAAGAATCACCGCCGGAGCTGCTTTCTTGTGACTGATACATAATCAATTCTGGTTTTGGTGACAGGCCGTTGCTTCTATGGAAAGGGATCCGCGAGGAAGCTTGTGTATCCAGATTCAGCAGACTATTTTGAGTGTGATGGTGATATTACTGACGGTGGAACAATGAACACGGACGGAATGCTAGACACAGATTTCATCTTCGATTTTAGGAGAGACATGCAGTTTGCAGATAATCTGAGAATATATAGTGAACAAAAGAAGTTACCGGAGTGTGATGAGTATTAATTTCAACATCAGGAGCAATTAGTATTAGGTCTTGAACCTTATTAAGCCTGACATAGAAATAATATTACGGAAATGTTAACGCCCACACGTGTGGGCGTTTGCACATCGTCCACACGCCTCCATCACCACTCATTTTGCCACGTATGAATAGATGACATCAGCAGAATTTTTTTTGGTTTTCGGCTTAAAAATATTGTATCTCCTAAATAAAAAAGCGAACTAAAAATCTGTTTTTACCATTAAATCCGTCTCGACGAGATCTTCAAAACTAGACCCCATGTTGATATGTTTCGATGAATTTTTTTTGCCAGAAGTTGCCACGATGTTTACACTGCAGTTGCCATAGGGCTTAAATTAAAGTTGCCATGTGGCAATTTTAGTTTGTAGATCATGGCAATTTTACTATTTTGATGATGGCAACTCCAGTACTTTGACCATGAAAATTATTTTTTGTATGAACCATGGCAATTTTACGTGCATGTATCATGGCAATTTTAGTTTATGGTTCATGGCAAGTCTAGTTTCTTAATTCCCCGTTTTATAAATGTCAAAATTTACTTTTAAATGTAGAAGAAAATAGCTCAAACATATCATGCCAACTTCAGTGTAAACATCATGGTAATTCATATGCAATAGACATGGCAACTTTTAATCCAAAAAAAATTCATCAAAACATATCAACATGGGATCTAGTTTCGAAGATCTCATCGCGAGGGATTTAATGGTGAAAACGGATTTTCAATCGGATTTTTCGTTTAAGAGATAAAACATTTTAAAAACTGAAAATCCAAAAAGATTCATACATGCATGCATGCGATGACGTGGCAATCTGTTTACATTAGAGACGTGTGGTGCGTCTCCATTCCTGCCACACGTGTGGCAGTTAGCGCGACCCTAATATTATTATGCTTGCAAATACTTCTGCATTCGATCTTGTATTTAATCATGGGCACAAATCACCTTTGTTTTTCTCTTGGTGGGGGGAGGTTCAGTTTATTTGTTCCCACATCTGTAAGAGTAGACACGCAAGTACACAACATCAGAATTCTCATATGTGAAGTTGAAAGTCATAGAACAACTCTAGAAGATCAGCCATATTCACGGCCTCCAAAACAGTTTTGTGGACCCTCCAAAAAATATTGAAGGTTGCAGAGGTTGCGCACAAACTCAAACTCGCCAAACGATAGAGGCTGTGTGTAAACTCAAAGTTGCCAACCGTGCAACCTTCGTAAATTTCTCTCTCCCATTTCTTCCTATATTTGTGCACTCTAATCAATCCTCAGTTTGACACATATATAACCCGAGCTTGTCATTGTTAAACATCACACTCACTTGAACAACAGTTCAAACAAAAAGGACAGTTTGAAGATTCAAATTCAAATTTAACCATAATATAAACTTCAGCCAAAAGCAATGCCCGTAGGCTTCAAATGCATGAACAAAAGATGAATCATAAATTCATAATGCACACATTCAGCTGACATGTAAAAATCACATGTCGTCAAGAGCACTGCATCCTCCCATGTGTGCATCTTCCCTTCCTCTGGTGCATTGGCCACTCCATGGCATCCTAGAAGTCGTGGTCTCTGCTCGACTCATCTCCCCAAATCTTGATGTTTCATACATGGCATTTCTAACATCATGAGCCAGTTATCCTCAGCATCTTCTCTTGCATCAATTGATTGTCTTCAAGTTGCATCCATCTCTTTCTTGTGCCTTTTACTTTCATTAATTTGTTCCTATCGTTCCATCTTCTCTTGTAGCCTTCTCTTCCCCAACTCCAGCTTCTCTTGTTTCCTCTTCTCCGCCAATTCCTTCCTTGACTTTTCAACTCATCAATCTTGTACTTATCAGCCCCCACATCCCTTTATATCTTGAGTATCTCCTTTGATCTCTTTGTCCGGCACCCCATGCTTGATCCCGGTCTAGGACTCTAGGCACCCACTCATCATCACCACCACCACCACCACCACCACCACCACCACCACCACCACCACCGGCACCGTCATCAAACTCAAAATAGGAAGAGGTGTTTTGGAGGAGCCTCCCCATTTCTCGCCTTCTACTTCTCATTACCCTTGAAGAATTTCCAACAATTCAGGAGGACACATGTTTATCCCTTCTCCTTTGGGTTTTTTCTTGTACCCTTTCTTGGGCTACCCAATCCTACAACATATAAATGTGTAATAATTTAATGGTCAATGTTATATGCAAATATGACGTTGAAAAATACAAGAGTGCTCATGTAGTAATTAATGGTGGCACCGCTCGGATCCATGTGCCTCACTTCCTCCAAAAAAAATCGTAACGGTTGCAACTTTCTTGGATCCTACCCTATTGGTTTATGAAAGATTTCAGCGTATGGCTGGACCGATTCCTGAGTGATATTGAAACCATTCCTTTGATGCATTTTCAATACTTTGAACTGGTTTGATCATACCCGGTGACCGCATCTAGCATGATATCCTCACATGCCAACAACAAAGCTATGTTTTCCTCACTACTAGAGAAAACCCTAGTAGTAACGCGGGATAAAGGCATAGCAGTAGCGCGGGTGCCAGCGCTACTGCTACGACGCTACAACTAACTTTTAGCAGTAGCACGGTTTAGGCCCCACTAGTGCAGAACAGGGCAATAGCACCGGTTCGTAAGGCCCTTTAGTGCCGGTTACATAACCGACACTAAATTGTGGTCACTAAAGGCCCCCTTTTAGTACCGGTTCAGCACGAACCGGTGCTAAAGGGCAACCACGTGGCACGAGCCAGCTCCGGGGGCCTGGAGCCCTTTAGTACCGGTTGGTAAGACCAACCGGTACTATAAGGTTTGGGTTTTTTTTAGTTTTATGATTTCTTTTTCATTTAATTTTGTGTTTCCATTTTAATTCTTTTTCGTTTGCTGGTATTTTACGATACTACACATTGTACACGTTATGCATATATATATATA